>NC_064284.1:33158525-33291940 GCF_019186545.1 Solanum stenotomum | reverse complement strand
CCCCCCCCCCCCCCCCCCCCGAAACCTATGCCCAAAATCTCAGAGACACACTTATACTATACTAAGGTTCTATTACCCCTCCATACTTATTTTATAAATAATTTTCTACCCCCTTTTTCGGCCTAAGTAGCACTATCTTCTAGTTCCAGCATGTGTTGACAATTTTTCAAGCTATCTGGTTGATAGTGCCACGTAGGCCGAAAAGGGGTAGAAAAATATTTATAAAATAAGTTTGGGGGGGTAATAGGACCTTAGTATAGTATAAGTGTCTCTGGGATTTCGGGCATAGGTTGGGGGGGGGGTACTTGTGCATTTTCCCAAAATTATTTATTGTTTTATAGGTATGGGTATGGGAGCGTATTATACCATTTCAACCTATACTATTGCCTTTCAACAATGATCAACCAGAGGGACAAAAATCACTTGCATATACGGTCTCGACGAAGGGTTCATGAGAATAAGGCTCGAAAAATTATGATCTTTTATAGAGATGTTTTAGACAATCTACAAACTTATTAGGTATAATTAAAAAAATTAGTTTTATCACAAGATTTAAAATGGTAAAAAAAAATGTATGATATATATGTTAATTTTTTCTTCTATAGTTTATTTGGGAGTCTTATTCTCAAGAAGTTCTTAATGCATTGCCTGAATTGTGTCGACGAGGGCAGAATGTGTGGAAGGTGCCATTTATTTTCGGAATATATCGTGAGTGGCACATGGTTGATCATGTAGTAAAACAATTTGGTTTTGTGCAACATATACCACAAAATGTGCATTATTCTGATGAGCATTATAAAATCGATATGCGCCACAAAATAGATAGGCATACTCGTCAGATGTTTGTTGATACTGAAAATACATGGAATGAACGTTATCAACATGTTGTACAAATAAATCATCAAGCAAACCACATTGGTTATTTGAATTGGTATCGACGACATTCATGCAAATCCAAAACATGTTATCCAACATGGATATCAACCAATCGCAGGAAGATATGAGGCATTGGTATGTAATTTTTAAAAAAATACATAAATATCATTGACTTCTTCGTTTGACCTTTTTTATATATATTTTTAATGAATTTTAGGTAATGGGACATGAAAGGCCCCCAAGGCTTAGCTCAAGTGGCAAAAGGTGGAGGATTTGTGGCTTAGGTCGCAAGTTCAAGCCCCACACCATGCAATGCGTAGCCCGGTATTTAAGTGGAGAAGGGTAGAGGGGGCGGGCCCATTATCCACCGAGTTTAGAAGGCTGTGATTGGTCCCAAAGGGAGGGTCACAGACGGATTTCTCGGTTATAAAAAGAAAAAATGGGACATGAAAGATTGTATAGAATGAATCAAGCGATAGAAAATGATAATACTCGGTTATTTCAAATGAGAGACAATGCAAGACAAATGGCATCTTATTCTAGAGATGCTATGAATACTGCTCATTTGAACACGCAGTTGAATTTTCAACAACATTATACTCCACCAAATGAAAATCCATCACCACCAATATCAAATTCGGGAGGTGTTCATATAGAAGAACATACGACGGGATTTTCGGGAAATCAATATGAGGCCAACACAAATTTATCATTGGCTACTCCCGTATTACCTTGTTTTTTACTATACTAGAGTATCTAAACAAAAGAAGAAGGTAGTGGCTTTCAAACTCCTAATGTTGTAAATTTGGGTTTTGAACAAGGAAATTATGGTTTTGTACGACAACGTCAATTTCAAAACTCACCATTTCATGCTAGGAGATTGAGTTTTTCGACGGTAAACATCTTATTCCAGGATGATATGTCTCAAAATCAAAAAACCAATTTAGATAGGTGAGACCACATCTTGAACTTCACTGAGTTTCAGCGCGTTTTATGTGAGCCTTTAACAACAATGCTTTGACTATGTATTGTTGTTTGAGCTTAGAGTTGATTTTCTTGCATTATATATATATATAGATATCTTTTATTCAAATTTGACTCATTTGCGCCTTTCTTCATTAAAACCAGCTCTATCTTATGCTTTGCACTTAAAACCCGGATTGAACTGTACTTTATTTTAATCTACTTTCTGTTAAATGTACTTCGAGAAGTTATTTTTTCATGAGTAACAACAGCTAATGACCAGAATTTGAAAATATTCTGTCAAGAATGTTATATGACTTACAAAAGGAAGTCCAAGATGAAAGTTCTCCCTCCACTTGATTCTTTTTCCTCCCTGATGTTGGAAGGTGGAATGGAATAGAACTTCTTTCAAGCTCTGCTAGTTTCTCATCTCCCCCCACCCTTATTCTCTTCCTGATTAGTATGTGAATGTGAGATAGTTTCCTGTGTCTTACATCTTCCAAGTGACATCTGTAATCAATGGAGCTTATTCTGACCCTTTTAAATATGTCAGATGGAGAAGGAATATCAGCTACTGAGAAGCACATTTGAAGATGCAGGGTTCACAGATGAGCAGATTGCATGTATCCTTATAGTTTCATATCTAGTGTCTCCATAGGATTGAGTTTATTTTAGTTTCTATGAAGAAAAATAGTTAGGGTCTCTTTGGTCGAGCCTAATTATTATTAAGCATAGTGAACTTCGATCAATTACAAAATACTGGGAGAGAAATGATGCTTTTGTCTCTTTAACTTCTGCTAGTTTTGTCAAAAAAATGGTATATTGATGTATTGGCACGTATCCGTATCAATTCTTTTCGGATTGAATTGGCCTTGGGATCATATGAAGATATCCTTTTGTCAGCAGCAGCATCAGTAGAAGCAGAGGCTGCAGTTGGAAATGCTATTTATATGCTACCATCATTTTATAATCATGACTGTGGTAAGAGTTTTCATTCTTCTGATGTTCAGCACTTGCATTATCCATCTGTGTAAGTTGACGATTAATCACAATGCATTTTTTTAGAGACGCACCAAAACGAAACCTTCTTTTGTCTGCATGCTGTTGATTTATTCCTGGGCAACAGACAATAAATTTACATGGTTAATGTTCACACTATGCATATGTTTCTGATATTGTTGTCTAACTCAATGAAGTTTCCAAGATCCATAAACTTATGGCAACAATTATTCGTTTATTGTTGTCTAACTCAATGAAGTTTCCAAGATCCATAAACTTGTGGCAACGATTATTCGTTGTCTGTGGAATGGGCGAATATGAATTTTATCTAATTCCCTGAAGGGCTGCCACTAAGAATTGGCCATTGTCGATTCTCATACTCTGGTGCAATTAGGACTAGGATGATATAGAGTATAGACAAACTGTCCCAAAAAGTCAAATATTCTAGTCGTAAATTGGCTTTGATCATTTTCTTCTGTAACTGGCCTTCTATGGATTGGACCAGTATAAATTCTTGTTATGATCCTCAAAGTTCTGATCTGCAACTGTTGTTAGTGGTTGCACATCCATACTTCCTAGAGGTACTGAACCTTAAGCAGACAAAGTAACCTAAAAGAAGAACAAAGAAAGAACTTACTTTTGATCCAATGCTGAAAATGCATAGATGTGTCAATGGGACACCAGTTTAATTAACTCGAATATTTCACCTGCAGATCCCAATGCACACATTTTGTGGATAGAAAGTGTGAACGCAAAATTGAAGGCTCTTCGTGATATTGAAGCAGGTGACTCTCCTTCCATTATTTAATCAGTTCGTTTTGCACTGGTATACATAAGTGTAAGAGAATTTGTTCCATAAGATTTAAGAAAGTTGTATTTACTTGTGTTGTGAAATCATCTTGGCTTTTTTTATACGTTCAATTTTTGGATGTTCATTGTCGTTGAATAGAGATTCCATGTGATTATAATCTGATTAGCAGCCAATTTTGACCTCAAAACAACGCATGCTTAATGGCCAAAGGGCTTTGGTAAAGTGTTAGAGTGCAACACGTGAATGTGCGTTAGGCGCATGTCACAGGTTCCAAATCAGCTGCAGACAGCCTAGTATTTAAATGGAGAAGGGTAGAGGGACAAACCCATTATTCACTAAGATTTGAGCCGTGCGCTATAGGCCTCAGTGATTTGTCGATTACAAAAACACTGCTTGTTTAATATTTTGCTAGACCTACAATTGTGTTGTAGAGAACATGTAATTTTCTGCTAATATAGGAATTCCTGATGATTTGGTTGATGTTGCTATATTTCAATATCAACAAAAGCTTCAATCCTAAGCTAGTTGGGGTTGACAACATTATTCATTTGCTCCATTTCTTTCCAATATTCTCAATTTGATTGATTTCCTTCTACTGGTAATATAGGCATGAATATAATTTCCAGTTTCTCATGACGAGTGTGTTTAAACTCTCATGTTATATCAGGGGAAGAGTTGAGGATATGCTACATTGACGCAAGCATGGATTGTGATGCTCGGCGCGCCATCCTTTCTGAAGGGTTTGGTTTCGATTGCAAATGTGCTCGATGTATGTCTAATGACTAGACATTAGCAGATCAAGGTTATCTGCATTCTACTTCCTACAGCTTCCGAAAGAACAATGTCTAATCTTTAACAATGATCCATCTAGGACCATGATAAACAAAATAATTATCACTGCTTGTATTTTTATTTTTGATAAGTGATAAATGGTACAGTTGATAATGAATTACTTTTATATATCCATGCAGCCTTTACTTTAGTGGCATTCTTTGTCAAGAAGTTGGTGACTTATAACAATGTTGTTGTGTAATATCACCTACAAAGTCAAAAATCAATTATTTACTTTTGAATTTCAGTTAGTGCACTTTCTATAATTTGTATGTTTGAATCTATTAAGTTAAAAATTGTGGGAGTGCGTGCTTGCGTTAGGGACTGACTACCTAGGTCGGTAAAATGTTTTACTCTAAGCTTTATCAATTATACGCTTGCACAAACTATTTGTAAGAGTGAAGATTTTTCTCGAATGAAGAGAAGTAATTACACTTTAAAACTTAATATTGGAAAAATATTTTTTGTTGTTCCATCTTTTAAGAGAACTTTTCATGCTCTTAACCCTTATTCACATATTGATAAATCTCGATGTAATTTAACAAGGAGGAGAAAATAAAGTCTTACTCATCAACAAAATCATAAAGAAAACACACTCACGCTAGAATTAATAACATCTGATTAATTAGGATTAGGAGAGTCAGTAATTAATTAAGAATATAAATGAAATTCTATTTTACCCCTTTAATGATGGGTCAACTAGTCTAAAGCTATATCAATCCATAGAAGATGAAAATGTCGACTGTTGAATGTTGGGGGAGGTAGTTGAGTTTTAAAAAGACAAAAAATATGATTTTTGTCCCTTGGGAGGATTGTCACACTCTTTATTCTTGATATGCTTTGTTGAAAGAGAGAGAAAGAGAAAGTTTGAATAATAGTTATGAGGATTATTAATTACTCCCGCCAAGTTAGCTTAGTGGTTATAAGTGTGAAGAAAGGGGCAGAGAGGTGGCAAAAAGAGTGCTTTCTTTTCATTCTCCTAACTTTCATCTCCTCTTCCCTTAAATATTCTTCAACCAAACCTTCTTTTTCCTCAATCTTTCCCTCCTCTTACATCAAACCAAACTCACTTGTTAGTTAACTTGTTTTTCACTTTCTTTTTCTTTTTTTTTTTAAAAATAATAATTAAAAAACAAGAAACAAGAAACAAGTGATTAGCTAAGCTAGTAGAGGTTGCAAGCCAACCTCATAGCTATAATCTTTCCTTTCATTTTCCTCTAAACTTTTTTTTTCTCTTTGCATCAGTATGGAGGCTGTGAGTAGTCTAAGTTCTTCATCTGTTATATCAAAAACTGTCATGAAATTGACAAAGAATTGGAGATGGTGTCCTCCTAACAAGGTATATTGCCAAACTAGTGGTACAAAAAATGGGAATGTTTCTTCTGTTGTAACAGAGAGATCATCGGTTAACTCGGAAAAAACTTTAGGAAGTTTGGTTTTGACTCCAAATACTGAAATTAAGGTGAAGGATTTGGTGCCTTATGGTCAGCCAAGGCATGATGATGGTATAGGCATTACCATGTTTCTGAGAGGGAAGGCATTTCTCATTACTGGTGCAACTGGTTTTCTGGGAAAAGGTATGTTTACTTTACAGCACTATATCTCCTCCGTTTTTCTTTCCTAACTCGTGATTCTTATAACATCATATCTTCCCTCCAGTTCTTATTGAGAAGATCTTAAGGACAACACCTGACGTGAACAAAATATTCATCTTGATCAAGGCAAAGAACAAAGAAGTTGCTATGCAGAGATTGAAGAATGAAGTATTTATGCATTAATCTTATGTACTCATACACTTATCTTTTTGGCTACTTATCCACCATTAACAAGTTTGTTTTTTAAAATTTCCATCAGATCCTCAATGCTGATATATTCAATTGCCTCAAACAAGTCCATGGGAAATCTTATCAGACTTTCATGTTGAGCAAGTTGGTACCTGTGTTAGGAAATGTTTGTGAAGCTAATCTTGGAATCGATCAAGACACAGCCAACATGATGGCGAAAGAGGTTGACATAATTGTAAATTCTGCTGCCAATACCACTTTTGATGAAAGGTTGTTGCAGATTAACATCTGGAGTTGTGTGCATATATGTCCATGTTTTCCTTCTCATGCCTGAAGCAAGTATATATTTGATGAAATCTGCAGGTATGATATAGCACTTGATATAAATACTGGAGGACCTACCCGCCTTATGAACTTTGCAAAACAATGTCACAACCTTAAACTCTTTCTTCAAGTATCCACAGGTAAGCACTCACTCTCAGACAAGAAATTACTTGCCTCACCAATTTATCAAGAGATGTTTAACTTGAACGATATGTCTATTGATTGAAGAGATTGTTTCATGTTAAAAACAGCATATGTTAATGGACAGCGACAAGGTAGAATTATGGAAAAGCCATTCTGCATTGGAGATAGTATAGCAAAGGAGAATCTTCTCTCTGAAGTTAATCCGAACTCCTTCACCTCATTGAATGTTGAAGATGAGATAAAGTTAGTTTTGGAGTCTAAACAAGGTTTAGAAGATAATTCAGTTGCTCAGAAAATGAAGGAGATTGGTTTACAGAGGTATGTATATATTATAGCACTAAATATTTGCTTGCTTCATTACATATTTGCTTAACATAGAGTACATTTGAATTGATCAGAGCTAACAAATTTGGGTGGCAAGACACTTATGTATTCACAAAGGCAATGGGAGAGATGATGATAGATAGCATGAGAGGTGATATTCCTGTAGTAATTATTCGACCAAGTGTCATTGAGAGCACCTACAAGGAACCATTTCCTGGATGGATGGAAGGGAGCAGGTGAATATTCTACTTAAAACTCAAATCACAAAAAAGACTTGCAATAATTCACCTTAAAAACTAATGTTACTTTCATATGCAGGATGATGGATCCAATCATCTTGTACTATGGTAAAGGGCAGCTCACAGGGTTTCTTGTAGACCCTAATGGAGTTCTTGATGTGGCAAGTTCTTCACATAAATATCCAGTATGAACATTAACATATATAAAGGGTATAGTAGTGTGTATTTATTTGTGTCTCTCTTGTACGTAGGTTCCAGCTGACATGGTTGTGAATGCAACCTTGGCAGCCATGGCAAAACACGGTACAGAAGGAAAACCAGGTAGTAGTAATGTTTACCAGGTTGCTTCATCTGCTGTAAATCCATTAGTCTTCAAGGACCTGGCCAGAATGCTATTTGATCACTTCAACCGTTCACCCTACATTGACTCCAAAGGAAGACCAATTCATGTTCCAAAAATGTCGCTGCTCAGATCCATGGAGGACTTATCATCCCATCTATGGCAAGACGCCATTAACAGAAGTGGCATAACAGATTTGACCGATCCAAATGGAAAGTTGTCCAGGAAACTTGAGAACATCTGCAGGAAGTCAGTGGAGCAAGCAAAGTACCTGGCTAATATTTATGAACCCTACACTTTTTATGGAGGAAGGTAAGAATTTGGTCTTTATTATCCTCTCTATTAAGTTTTGCACCATTTTTATGAGGTTAAAAGAGGTCCAAAATTTTCCAGATTTGACAACAGCAATACTCAGAGGTTGATGGAATGCATGTCTAAAGAAGAAAGATGGCAATTTGGATTTGATGTAGAAAGCATAGATTGGAAAGATTATATCTCTAATGTCCACATTCCAGGGCTAAGGAAGCATGTAATGAAAGGAAGAGGATCATGCACTTAGTCTCACTCTGCTCCTTTATGTTTCTGCATCTTATCTTACTGTAATACAAGCATACAACTGTTGGTTTTACTTTTACTTTTTTTCTTCCCGAAAGACTTGTGATTTCCGGACAAGATCATCTTTAACAAGAACTTCCTGATAATCACTGATGTAATATCATTTTCAATATACTATATTAATAATATCATATCAAAGTGATCAGTCTACCATAAAAATGTATAGGATTCTTCATATTTATATGTGCGGTGCAAGCCTAAAATTTTTACTTGTCTAGTTCTGTGTATAAAAATGGAAAAGAAACATTATTACCTCTGTTAATCTTTATGGCTCTCAAAGTAGCTAGAATTGCTTTCAGAACCCGCAGAATATCTCATTTACATCAGTAATAATATATTACAAAAGTTCAAAATTGCCATACAAGAGTTCAAAATGGTCAGATAAGAACATATTCCTATATATCAACACAAACAATATATATTCTATTATACATGAAATACCAAGCATCATAGGCCCAGGTGAAAGAATAGAGAAGGCACGAGATCCACCACAGACCAAGCAAGACTAGCGTACTGAAAGAGCCTAATACCAGTATCGACTTCGAACGAGTCCTGCTGGGAGAAAAAGAATAGTTTTTGAATATAACCTGCTTGCTTTATTTGATCTGACTTTTTAGCAGAAGCTGAAACGCTTAGTGATGGGACATAGCTGCTTGATCTCACTGGGATGCCCAATGCATTGGCAAGCATGGGAAGCATCCATTTGGCAAGAGCCTTGCTGCAGAACCTCACAAGGAGTATTGTTGGATATCCTACAATCAGTCTTCCCAAAAATGCAGGAAGGGTAAGCTGGGGAGTGAAGACACGGGGTACACTCTCATGATGAAACTGATGATATGTCTGATGGACACCAATTACCTGGACAAAAGGATTTTGTTTTCATGAAATTAGAGGCACTTGCAAGTACCCTGTAAAAGCACACCTAATCACTTATCTATAAGGGATCATCACATCCTTCTATAAATCCAAAAAAAAAACTGAACCTGAGCACAAGGACATGCATAATAACTAAAAAGAAATTATACGACAGTAACCTTGCCAAAAAATAAGAACAAAAAATGCCAGGACAGCAGTATTCAGCTTTTCCAAGTACTCAAATTCAAGGAGGCATAGAAATTCATCATGTAAACTCTCATAGAAAAAATCAACACCAAGTAGTTTTTCCTCAATCTAATACATATGAAACCCACCGGTGGCAGAGCCACATGTTCGTCAGAAATTTACATTGTGTATATAAATAAATTTTATGTATATATATTGTATATTGACTCTCCTTGGTTTCTTCGTGGGTCTATCCTTTATAGTTTGACACCCCTTAGTGAAAATCCTAGTTCCACCACTGAAATCCACAAAAAACTAAGGTCTACGAGATTATTAGCCCTCGTCCCCAGAGAGTGAGGTCTTGAACAGGAACATAAGCAAGAGTAGGAAAAACAAAGGACGATATTTGAGCGAAAGAGAGCTTAAGATTGACTAGGGACCAACAAGGAAAGGAGCAGACACTTCTCTCTCTCTCTCTCCAACAATTCTACTTATTCCATTTTTTGTTTAGTTAATAGATAAGCAAACGAAACATGCAGGAGGAATCGGAAACCTATGCTACTCTATCACATCTCTAGTTATTTCCTTGATAGCCAACAAAGGCACACATAGGTAAGACTACAGCAACACATGCTTATATTTTGGCTATCAAAACCAAGGTAGCAACAGGAAAAGGACTTCCACTCCAGGACAGCAACCCACACAACTTTTAGCCCTCAGCTGCCTTGTTTATATTATTAAATTCAAAGTTTGCACTATTGCTCATTCAATTTAAATGGAGTTTTATGACTTCCAATAGAATCATTTTAATCATACAAGTCAAAGTGCAATCAATAACAAGTTTATTAAGAGTAAAGAAAATGTTGGGTTGAACAGTCAAAAGACCACCTCTCCAACAAATTGTCCAGAGACAATCACTTCGTAAATAGACCATTGCCTTCTGAACAACTCATCAAGGAGAAAGCAGTGTGGAAGAAATAACGTAGCAAAGCTATTGAACTTTTTCATATCAACATAGCTGATTCACATGAACTAAGAAGTAGGAGAAGAAAATTTTTACAATCATATGCTAAGCAACAAGATAACCATTTCCCACATTTTTCCTTATGCAGTCATTTTCCAGTACTAAAAATTTTAGGCAAATGCACTGACACAATCTGGTCAATGAACACAAATCTCAGTAGAAGGTCTCAACAAAGGAATAAGTGGAAGGAGAATTATGAACTTAACAAGATAAAATCAAGCAAGTACAGTTGTGTGCTTACAATTCCCAATGCCACACCATTAAAGGCTGTATGGAACTCAAAACTTGGAGTTGGAAGCTGGGGTGTAGGGTAAGCAAAGAGCAACAAGAAGCATAGCACAGCCCAGAATGATGCAACTGCAAATAATTCCAAATCTCAGAACCAGGGACAAGATAAATAGTCATTCAAATATGAAATAAAGATGACAAGATAACTGGAAAACTCACATTAAGAACCCGACATTCAAATCTATTTAAAAAAAGGATAAAAAAGGAGAATTTTTTGCAGGAGGAGCCAAGCTTTTACATCTTTCAGCTTCAGGAACCTCAAGTGCATTTCCAGGCCCTATAAGCTAAATATCAGCACCATAATGGTACATTATCAATTGTTGTCTGAACTATTTCTATCTACTTAAGCATCACTTGTCTTTTTTTTTCTTTGTGTTGTTTTTTATATTTGAGCCAAGGGTATATCAGAAACAACCTCTCTACCTCGTAGGGGTAAGGTCTGCATAGACACTAACCCTCCCCATACCCTACTAGTGGGATTACACTGGTTATGTTGTTTTTTGTATTTGATTGAAGCCATGGTTAAACATCCATTTGGATTTTGGAGTATACTTTCAAGATACCACACCAGTGGTAGAAGCATCACCAATATCACCACTCCTAGTTTACTCCTCCACTGTTTTGGAAGACTCTATTGGTCATGACAAAGTGATTTGGAAGACTCTATTGGGCATCTTGATCTATTTCTGTATTCCCAATATGCTTTGAAGTGGATATCTACCAAGAAGCACATCAGGGTTATCAGCAAGGCAGCGTAGCATCTCTTCCCAATTCTCTAGATTTTGATTTTTGAATGACACAACCTTTAAGACCAAGGAAATTCAAAACAGGTAACAGTACTCGTACCATTTTGGCCCGAAACTATGAAATAATCTATGTATTTGTGAACAGAAAGCCAGGATGCCAAGATTGCCAATCCGAAAGCTAGACCCGCAATGATGTCAATCAAGCTGTGCATTCCCAGATATATTCTTCCTGACAGAAAGGCAAAATTTGAGTCCTGGATATTTTGAAGAAGTAAAATTGGAGCCTCATGCAGGAAAAATAGGACTTACCTAACGCAATGAAGAAAACAAACAAACAAACGATTACTAATCCAGCTAATCCAGTAATAGCATCATCATTTTGTATGTAGGATAAGATGTACTGAAGGAGGAACCTGATTTGTCCCAAAAAAGGAAATAAGAGGAGTAAGAATACGCTGATATATAAAGCACAAAATGCAGCAGGGCGAGTATTTTTCGTTCCTAAATGAAGCAAAGACTAATTGATTTATTTTATGCTAATTCCATCAGAGAATGAAGCAGCAGAACAAAAATAAGAGGTGTACCCTGACAGGCAGACAGTGTTGAGTGTGTGCGAAGAAGGAAGTCCATATTCGAGAGCATTTTCTTTCTCATCTTCAGTTGCTGTTATTCTCCTAACAGGTGGTGCACTTGGTCTAGGAGCACATACAACATCCTGCAATTTTAAACTATGATCAACCAAAATTCACCTAGAAAAACTTACATACATACATTAAGAGAAAAGACAGTACCTTTATACAGTTACCAATATAATCACACAAGGCCATCAAAAGAGTCATCTGTCTAGCCAATTTACAATGCCCACTCTGCAACATACAAACTCCACTATAAAAAAAGAAAGCTTTGCAAGAAACACAAGTACAAATTGGCAAAACAAAGACATACCCAGAATAGCAATGGAAGGAAAGCAGTGTAGAATGGCACAGAAACAACACAAGAAAGGGCAGAAAATAAGGCATCCAAATATTTGTTGTGATATTTCTGCAAAAAAAGAATAAAAAGGAAATCAATCAGTATAGACATAAAACTTTCACAGGCATAGAAAGTAAAAAGGAGCAAACCTGGATCTTTAAAGTAATAGGAGTGGTAGAAACAACATAGCTAGAAACCCATGGTTGAGTTAAAGATCTAATCTTTTGGGTGACATTAAACATTGAAGATAGAATGACCCATGTACCAATTCCACACAAAGACAACACCTCCCACCTTGGAATGCTCTCCATCAAACCTCTCAAAATTCCTCCTTCTCTTCTTCCCCCTTTCTTTTGCCAGAGAAACAATGATTCCTCTGGCTGGCTTCTTGAATTTTAACAATATTTTTCTTTGTCTATTTTGTATGTATTTTAGAGAAATTGGTCTTTCCAAGAAACACTGATTTCCTTTGACAGAGAAAGAGAGTTTGACTATAAAAACTTATTTTAATTACGGTTGAGGTATAATATATAAAGTCACAGGCTAATATTATCAAGTTGTCATATTGCGGAATCTTCTCTATTATTTTCTCCCAATTTTTAAGGAAAAAATTACTATAATTATTCAAGAATTTAATTAGCTGATCTAATTAGTTTATGTTATAAAATAAAAATTATGTACTGAAATTAAAATTAAAATTAAAAGTAAAAAGAAATAGACATGTGTAGCCCTTATCAACACATGTCTATTACTCTAAAGACCACTATTGCATTCTATCTTTAATTCATATTGTTTTAGAATAAGTTTTCATAACTTCTCTATATCTGACCAACCATAAGAAAACTTACCAATCATTGTATACTCCAGTTTCTCATTGATTATCATCTGATTAACTTCTTCCTGCTCTCATATTACTTGTGGTTCTCAATGCATGTATGATATTGATTTCAATGGTAGGGTTTTAATATAGTAGCGGAGCTAAGATTTTTAATAAGATGATTCAAAATCTGAAGAACTAAACACACGAACTAACTGAAGGGGGTTCGACATCTACTATATATACATAAAAAATAATTTTAACCATGTATAAATAATAATATTTTCCGCCGAAGGAGGTTCAGATGAACCCTCTAACAGAGGGCTAGCTCCACCCCTGTTTTAATGTTAGGCTTGTACCGCATCAAAGAATCAACATATGAAGGTCCTGGTGGTGTTGCCAGCAGGCCTACCTCTAGAGGAGGTTGGCCAATGGCCGTGACAGCCATCAAAAAGTAGGCAAACTAGGGTTGATGGTGGTAGGGTTTTCTTTTCCTTAGAGAGCATTTTTTTTAACTTCCATCACTCCCCTTGTATGTCCATGTAAAAGAATTTTTTTAGTAAAAAAGAAAAGGTGTAGTAATATGTTTTGTTTGTTATATCATTAAAAGCATTTACTAGGAAAATCCAGTGGGATAAAACTTGATTAAGGGAAAAAGTGTTATTTACTTCCCCTGATGATGACATCACTTAACAATTCGAAGATGACGAATTCCAATTTTATATTTCAACTTCTCAAAGTTGAAGTTGTTAATGCCTTGGTGAGTACGAACTATTGAACATCAGACTCCTTTGATGTGTCCCCCGCTTAGTTGAGTTATGCCTGCAACATTATATTCATATTATGTTGGAATATCTCTTTTCAAAGGAAGGTCACATATTTTCAGGATATGTTTATTGATCTCAGTCAACTATATTTTTGACAATCACTCGATTTATGATCTTGTTGGTATAGATAAATTGCTTGTTTGACTTGTTAGTAGCGACAACTAAGCACTAAGGGACACTTTTACTTGTATGACAATAAAATTGACTATTCTTTGGAATGATTTGGTATGACAGTATTCCCACCTGAAAACATATAACTTTCTTGAGATCAAACTTCATAACTTCCTGCAATTTCATAATCAATATGCCTTGACACAATTGGTTAGAATAAATAATTTGTATTAATATTTAATTTATTCTAATATCTCTTTTGATAAGAG
Source organism: Solanum stenotomum (assembly GCF_019186545.1). Taxonomy (NCBI): domain Eukaryota; kingdom Viridiplantae; phylum Streptophyta; class Magnoliopsida; order Solanales; family Solanaceae; genus Solanum; species Solanum stenotomum. Next base: position 33,277,595 of record NC_064284.1, on the reverse strand, counting down.
TGATATTATATTTTACACGCACTTTAATAAAATTATTATAACATGTATAATAAGAGCAAGATACATAAGTGCACAAATTGCACTATGACATGATACTTTCTAACCATTTTAATGAGATCAAAATTGATCTTTATGTTAAGCGATCTCACAACCATTAAGGTACTATTCAATGAAATCGCTTAAAACCCTTTCTAAATTGTTCAAGAATTTTCATATAATATTATTGTCTAGCTAGACACTATAATCATTCGTTATACGGTTCAAGCTTTTCATATATTGTCGGACTGAAAGAAACTTCGTTGCATTCACCATAGGAGAACATATCTCCATACAATAATGTCATTACTTTTGCGGAACATTTTTATGCCCCAAGGCAAAAGTTGTGCTTTATATCTTGTGATTTTTTTTCTATTTGACCTTTCACATAACAGTCTATTTGTACCCCATTGACAGTATATCATGATATATGAACTACAAGTTCAGGACATCACTTTTTCAAGTGAAATAAAATATTTTATTTGGCCAATCATTTATTTGTTAACTCATTTGACAGATTTAATATCAAGACCCTTGTCACCATTATAATTTTGAGCGCTACATTATATCAAATATTGTCGAGGGTTATTTTGTATCGATTCTAATATGACATATTTTTTCAAGCTCCTTTTATTTTTCATCACTTTCAGGTACTTGAACCAGTGTTATGTCATGGTGCTCTTTCTAAAACACTTGCCTCATTATTATGACCATATTGATCATTAACTCCTCTTATTTTTCAAGAAGTTTTATATTTTGAATACATTAATCCATCACACTTTAGATGTGCCATACATTATGTCCTTCAAAAACTTTTCATTAAAGCATTTATAACATGATTATAACATAGGGTCAGCGAATGTGTCTGACAATTGACTTAAGTTATCTTTTCAATGAGGATCATATCAATGGTAATTTATTATGTATAACTTATTTTCTCAATTGCTTATCATCTCTCCCTTTAATGTTAGAAAATCTAACATTCACCCACCTTATTTGGAGACTCGACTTTGTGCATTGCATAGTGATGGAGCAATTGATTATATGTCGAACATTTAATTTCTAGATAAGAATTATTTGGGTTTCTGACCCCAAACCAATTGTGATAGGAGAACTTTGTTAGCTTTATACGTACAAGTATTGCTATATTTTAAATAACACATTTGATACCAAATCTTTTTTGGAAATTTTTTCCTCATAATCAACAGTTTAGCTATTATTGAAGGCATATAATTTCTATTTAAACCCACTTGGATAGAAATCAGTTATCACGATCCAAAAATGGACGTGATGACACTCTTTTGTTCCCACCAAGATAAGTCAGCCTCAACCCAACGAATTCATAAAGGTAAATCAAGAACAAAATAAAAATGGAAAAACTTATTCATTCTATTAACACCCCAAAACCTGGTTGTCACGTGTGTTAACCACTAATACATAAAGTGCGAAATTAAGAAATAAGTACAAATAGCAAGCCTTTTTTTTCTCAAATAGAAAAAAGCATAAAAAGAACTAGATGGCCCGTCGGGATGACAAACAACTACCTCTCAACCGTTCTTTGACGAGCCACGGAGATGGGAGAGAAATAGCAATTACATGGTACCAGACTCGGAACCTACACAAGTGTAGAAGCAAGTAGTGAGTACCAAGCAATACATTACCCAGCAAGAAACCTAACAAAGAATGCAAACTAGCTAGAAATCGAATACTCCTTTCATCCCAACCGAACCTCCTCAAACTACAACCTGCACATAAATCAGCTCAACCTAAAGTTCTACAATACACAAATCCCAAGGCTCAATAAGCACAGTCCAATAGTCACAATTAAACAACCAACATGTATCAAGTAAGTCAATCTCAATTTCAAGTAGATCAACCACAAGTAACAAGTGCATCAATCACAGTTAACAAGTAGGCCAAACATAAGCTTAAAAACTCATCAAATCATAATAATCAAACGGTAACACCCTGGATACGAAATAGGGACTTTAGTCAAACTGCATAAGTTGCAGATGCCAGCCAAGGAGGCCAACCATGGCCCGTGGGTTGAACCACGGACCATAGGTGTGGTCTGTGGGTTGGACACCCAGGTCTAGGACCACGGATCGACCTACAGACCGTAGGTCAGACCATAGTCTGTGGTCGGGGTCCGTGGTTTGAGGCCCAAATGTCATGTTTTTGACCACCATCGACGGTCATGCAGGAGTGACTGTAGGTCAATCCACAGCCCGTAGATGGGTGGCCTTAGGTCCTGGAAAAAACCTTTTTATCTACCGACGAAAGTGTCGGACGGACCGTAGGTCCAACCACGGTCTGTCGGTTGTGGGGCATTGGGGGCAGTTGGTAATTATTTTAGGGGTAGTTGGGTCTTTTCCTAATTAATTAATCCCTATACTATGTCGTTTTGCCTAAGTTTAGAACCCCTATATATGCCTTTTTACCCCCAAATTCACCCTATTTAATTCATTCTTCCAAATTCCCAAAAGAAAACCAAATTACTCTCAAATATTCTCTCTCTAGAAACTTAAAGAAGAAAAAGAAGAAGATTCAACATATGGTTTCAAGCTAAGGTCTCAATTCCTCCATTGAAGATAAGCAATTGGACTTGAGGTATGGTAGTTTTCATCCATGAATCCCCCTCATTCATGGAGTCCCCAAATTCCTCTATTTCAAAATGTAGAATTTCCCAATTAGCTAGGGTTTTCTTCAATCACCATGGGTTCCTTTGATTATTGATTTAATTAATTGGGTTATGATCTTCTAAGCATGAATTGATGAATTTCTATAGTTTTATAATGTTTTCCCCTATGAACCCATTTGATCCCTATGTTTTCAAGTTATGAACTATATGTTGTGGGATTTTGATCTTAAAGGAAGAGTTCTATGAAATTAAGAATGTAATGAGAGAATTGCATGAGTTTATGATGAAATTCATATTTAACCCTTGTTTTCTAAATGTTGATGATTGAAAGAGGGTTTTTGGCCTTAAAAAGGTGATTATGGAATTATGCATGTTTTCATGAAGATTATGTAAATGTTTAAGGGTGCTTTGAGAGTAAGGTGCCAAATAATGATGTTTTATGTTGTGTTTTGAAAGGATATTCTCATAAATGCATAATTAACACGATGTGAAATGTTTTCACACATAATGAAGATTCTAAGGTTGAAAGGTTTTCTCACTTAATTGAATCTAAGATTTACATATAGACATGGATGGTGAAAGGTTTTCTCACGCATGATCTAAAGACCTATCCTAATGGACTAAGTTGGATTGATTGTCCAAGGGACATCCTTCCATGAGACATGAGTTAAGTCAAAACTCAATAACTACTCCATAGGATTTATGCTTAGCATCGAGTGGATATTGACATTGAGATGGAAGCTCTCTCCTTAGTAGAGGCTGAGTTTCTAGTAACAATCTCCTTATCCCATAAACTATGTGCCCCCGTAGGATATTTAGCTAGTGGATCCACCTAAGCTAAGAATACATGGTTCTGCCTTAGGTAAGTAGGACACCCCTTTTCGGTGTGGGTAACACCGGGTGATCATGTTATAGTTCACATGGTCTCTTGTCGGTTAAGTGTTATTCCCACAATAACAAGATGAATAACGAACTAAGTCATGGTTAAAGAAGTATCTCGCTAGTGTTCAAAGGTTTTAATGATGATGCAAGCTTGTCTTAAATATGATGTTATGACTTATGTTCTCCAACTCTCTCATATGATGTTTTAACATGGTAAATTGCATGTTATGAAACGAAATGTCCCTTTTAGCATGATTTAAATGTTTTTATGCATAACTATCATACTTGGTGCATTTTTGTACTAACACATACTCTTGCCTATATCTTTCCTAAAATGTAGGGTCCGACAGTTTGGTTCTCGAATTTCGTGGCTACAGTTTGACTTGGATATTTCCTGAGTTTTGGTGAATCCTCATGCTTCAAGGACGGAGTTTATTGCTTTTAGTTTTTGTTCATGTATTTCTCTTTTGAACATGATGTATGGGCTAGGCCCAATTTCATTCGATTGTAATAGATGGCTATGATGAGACATGAGTTTAGACTTTCGTTTTTCTATAAAAATTGTTTTGGACTTAAAAGGTTGTTTTACTCTTATTGTTCTATTTCTTATGTTATTTGAGCTAAGTGGCTTGTATTAAGTCCTTCAGGGTTCTATACGACATGTTACATCTAGAGGGTACCCTGGGCCATGACAAACTTGGTTATCAGAGAATAATGTTTTGAATGGTCCTAGGATGTCTCATAACACGTCTAGTAGAGTCTTGTTCATGAGTTTAAAGAGCGCCACATTTATGAATGAGAGGCTACAAGATGATTAGGAAACTCCACTTCTTTCATTACTCTAAAGTTGTGCCATGAAGTTTAACTTTATTAAGTATCTCTCCTAAACCTTACCCTATGCTCTTCAGGATATGTCTACTCGAAGGGCTTTTACTAGAAGGAATGTGAGGGAGAATGTGGAACTAAAAGCTCCTCCTCAAGCTCTGGTCAATCCTTTGGCCAAACAAGTTACAAATGCGGAGTTTAGATCGGCTTTCCAAATGTTGGCTCAAGCCATGACGGCTCAATCCAATAGAGATGTAGTAGTCCCTGTGAACCCAAATATGGGTACGACGACTTCAAGAGTGAGGGACTTTATGAGGATGAACCCTCTGGAGTTTCATGGTTCCAAAGTTGAGGAAGATCCTCAAGATTTTATCGATGAGGTCTATAAGGTACTTGATATCATGGGAGTGACTCCGGGAGAGAAAGAGAAATTGGCTGCTTATTAGTTGAATGGTGTTGCTCAAGTGTGGTACAACCAATGGAAGGAAACAAGACCGGTAGGAGTGGGTCCTATAGAGTGGAAAATGTTTAAATCTGATTTTCTTGATAGGTTCTTTCCCTCTGAGATGGAGGAAGCAAAAGTGCTTAAGTTCATTAACCTTTGTCAAGGAATTATGAGTGTGAGGGAATATGCTCTAAAGTTCACACAATTGTCGAAATATGATCCAACAATGGTTGCTGATTCTAGGGCAAGGATGAGTAAGTTTGTATCGGGTGAGTCCAAAATGGTGGTTAAAGAGTGTCGTACCGCCATGCTCATTGGTGACATGGACATCTCTCGTCTCATGGTGCACGCACAACAAATTGAAGAGGAGATACTCAAAGAAAAGTCTAGGGAGGTAAAAAGGGCTAAGTCCAGTGATGGTAATTTCTCACATGCTAGATCCGATGGACATGGTCATCCTAAGTTTCGACAAGGATTTTCCAGTCAAGGTTCCTCTAACGCTCCTCCTAAGTTTAACAAGGATAGGGTGTCTAACCCTAAACCTCAAAGAGGTAATGGAGGTGGTTCTTCTTTGGATAGGTCTACTTGTGCTAAGTGTGGGAAGAAGCATGATGGTAAGTGTCTAACCGGCATGGACGATTGCTTTAGTTGTGGGAATAATGGTCACAAAATGAAGGATTGCCCCATGTTTGCGGTTAAAGGGAGAGAGGGAAAGCAAGCTACTCCTAATGGTTCAGGTTCCAATGATCCCAAGAAAAACCACTTCTATGCACTTCAGGCTCGAGGCGAACAAGAGAGTTCTATGGATGTGGTTACTGGTATGTTAAAAGTTTTCCAACTTGATGTGTATGCTTTACTTGATCCCGATGCTACTTTGTCTTTTCTGACTCCATATGTGGCTATGAGGTTTGATGTTCTTCCGGATGAGCTGTTAGAACCTTTTTCTATCTCTACTCCTGTTGGTGATTCTATTGTGGCTAGGAGGGTCTACAAAAAGAATCCCATTTCCTTATCATATAGAGTTACTCTTGTTGACTTGGTAGAGCTTGACATGTTAGATTTTGATGTTATCCTTGGGATGGATTGGTTGTATGCTTTCTATGCTTCTATAAATTGTAGAACTCAAGTGGTCAGATTTTAGTTTCCAAATGAGTCTATCCTAGAGTGGAAGGGGGGAAATTCTATACCCAAGGGTCAGTTTGTCTCTTGTCTCAAAGCTAGAAAGATGATTTCTAAGTGTTGAATTTATCATCTAGTTAGGCTGAGAGATGTAGATTCTGAAACCCCTACTCTTGAGTCGGTCCCCATAGTTAATGAGTTTCCAGAAATTTTCCTCGATGATTTATTCGGTATTCCTCTCGAGTGGGAAATAGACTTCGGTATTGACCTTTTCCCAGATACGCAATCTATCTCTATTCCTCCTTATAGAATGGCTCCGGTGGAACTTAAGGAGTTGAAAGATCAATTGAAGGATTCGTTAGATAAGGGTTTCATTTGACCGAGTATCTCTCCATGGGGTGCTCCCATTTTGTTTGTAAGGAAGATAGATGGTTCCCTTCGTATGTGTATTGATTATCGCCAGTTTAACAAAATGACCATTAAGAATAATTATCCTATTCCGAGAATAGATGATTTGTTTGACCAACTTCAAGGGGCAAGTTATTTCTCTAAGATTGATCTTCGTTCGGGTTACCACCAATTGAGGGTGAAGGATAGCGATATTACAAAAATGGCTTTTCAAATGCGGTATGGTCATTATGAGTTTTTGGTGATGTCGTTTGGCTTTACTAATGCTCCGGCGGCATTTATGGATTTGACGAATAAGGTGTTTAGGCAATACCTTGATATGTTCGTAATTGTGTTTATCAATGATATTTTGATCTATTCGAGAAGTGAGGATGAGCAAATTGATCATTTAAGGATCGTGTTTCAAATTCTTAAAGACCAACAACTTTTTGCGAAGTTTAGAAAATGTGAATTTTGGCTAAGATCCGTAGCTTTTCTTGGGCATATTGTTTCAAGCAAGGGAGTTGAGGTAGATCATATTAAGACAGATGCGGTGAAGTGTTGGCCTGGACCTCTATCTCCTTCCGATATTATAAGCTTCTTGGGTTTTATTGTTTACTATAAAAGGTTTGTTGAAGGGTTTCCTCCATTGCTTCTCCTTTGACGACTTTGACTCAAAAGAAGGCTAAATTCATATGGTCGGAAGTTTGTGAGAAAAGTTTCCAAGAGTTGAAAGATATACTTACCTCTGCATAGGTGTTAACCTTACCGGAGGATACTAATGGTTTTATGGTGTATTGTGATGCCTCTAGAGTTGGGTTGGGATGTGTGCTTACTCAAAATGATAAAGTTATTGCCTATGATTCGAGGCAAATTAAGATCCATGAGAAGAATTATCCTACCTAAGACCTTGAATTGGCAGCGGTTGAATTTGCCTTAAAGATTTGGAGGCATTATTTGTATGGGGTTCATGTTGATGTTTTCACCGATCATAAGAGTTTGCAATAGGTGTTTAGTCAAAAAAACTTGAATCTCTGCCAAAGAAGGTGGTTAGAATTATTGAAGGATTACGACATGAATGTTCTTTATCACCCTGGTAAAGAAAATATGGTAGTGTATGCTCTTAGTCGACTCTCAATGGGTAGTGTTGCTCATGTCGAGGATGAAAAGAAAAATTTGGTTCGAGATGTTCATAGGTTGGCTCGATTAGGTGTTCAACTAATGGATTCCACCAAGGGTGGCGTCATGGTTCATCATGGGTCCAAATTGTCTTTTGTGATGGATGTGAAGGCTAAGCAAGGTCTTGATCCAAAATTAGTAGAATTGAAAGAGGCGGTGCTCAAAAAGTCCGTTGAGACTTTCTCCCAAGGGGGAAATGGGGTACTTAGATATCAAGGCCTTTTATGTGTTCCAAATGTTGATGACTTGAGGGAACAGATCTTGGTAGAAGCTCATAGTTCTCGGTATTTTATTCACCCGGGAGAAACCAAGATGTACTGTGATTTGTGATAGTTCTATTGGTGGAATGGGGTGAAGAAGGATATTGCGGGATTTATGGCTAAGTGCCCTAATTGTCAACAAGTGAATGTTGAACATTAAAAACTGGGAGGGTTATCCCAAGACATAGGTATTCCTACTTGGAAGTGGGAAGATGTGAATATGGACTTCATTGTAGGGTTGCCACGTACTCGGCGACAACATGACTCGATTTGGGTAATAGTGGATCGGATGACGAAATTTGCTCATTTCATTCCCGTCAAGGTTTCCTATTCGGCGAAAGATTATGATATGTTATATTTGAGAGAGATGGTAAGGTTGCATGGAGTGCCCTTGTCCATTATTTTTTATCGAGGTACCGAAGTTACTTCACAGTTTTGGAAGTCATTCCAAAAGGGTCTTGGTACAAAAGTTAAGCTTATCACAACTTTTCATCCCCAAACTGATGGGCAAACGGAGCGTACCATTCAGACTTTGGAAGACATGTTGAAGTCTTGTGGATTGACTTTAAGGGTAATTGGGATGACTATTTTCCATTGATAGAATTTGCCTATAATAACAGTTATCACTCGAGTATAGATATGGCTCCATTTGAGGCTCTTTATGGTAGGAGGTGTAGGTCTCCTATAGGATGGTTTGAGGTGGGTGAAGTTGCTCTCATAGGTCCCGAATTGGTATATGAGGCCATAGAGAAGATTCAGCTTATTAGAGAGAGGTTGAGAACGACTCAAAGTCGGTAAAAGTCATATGTCGATGTTAGAAGGAGGGATATTGAATTTGAGGTTCATGATTGGGTTTATTGTAAAATCTCACCTATGAAGGGTGTAATGAGGTTTGGTAAGAAAGGGAAACTTAGTCCCCGTTTTGTAGGCCCATATTAAATTTTAAGGCGTATTGGTAAGGTTGCATATGAGCTTGATTTGCCAAATGAGTTGGCATCGGTGCATCTAGTTTTCCATGTCTCCATGTTGAAGAAATGTGTTGGGGATCCAATATCCACAGTTTCCTTAGAGGGTTCGGAGGTTAAAGAGAATCTTGCTTACGAAGAGGTTCTGATTGAGATTTTAGATCGGCAAATCAAAAAGTTGAGAAACAAGGAAGTTTCTTCCATAAAGGTGTTATGGAGGAATCATTTAGTTGATGGTGCTACTTGGGAGGCCGAGACCGACATGATGTCCCGATATCCTCATCTCTTTCCTTCTACTCCTACTTTAGCTTGAGGTAATGAGTTCCTCTTGGTTTGTTCTATATTTTGGGAGTCATGTGTGATTTACGTGTTTCCATGATTTCCTTATGTTATGCATGCTCATGAAAAACTTGAATTTTGAAAGAATTGACTTATATGATTTATTTCCTTATGTTGTTGTGCATTGAGTATGAGTTGCCTATAGACTTCATGAGATGATTGTTGAACATGCACTAAATATGCCTTTTCAGACTGAATTACATAAAGGCTCCCTGGGATTGTGTTGAGCTTGGAGAAGGTTGTTCCTCCATGAATATGAGAAATCTGAAGTTTTCATGCATTTTGGGTTGTTAGATGTAGTTCCTACTTCCTTGTGATGCATTGAGCATGTTTAGGTTGGAGTTGATGTTTCCTCCTTGATTATGTGCATTTTGATGAGTTGCATGCATGATGGGCTGCTAGTCTTAAGTATTTTTCATTTAAGACATGTCTAGAATCTCATTTGAGGACAAATGATCCCAAGGGGGAGATATTGTAACACCCTGGATCCGAAATAAGAAATTTAGTCAAATTGCAGAAGTTGTAGGTGCCAGCACCGGAGACCAACCACGACCCGTGGGTTGAACCATGGGCCGTAGGTGTGGTCCATGGCTTGGCCACCCTACCAAAGTGCTGAGGTCTAGGACTGCGGCTCGACCTACGGACCGTAGGTCAGACCACGGTCCGTGGTTCGAGGCCCAAATGTCATGTCTCTGACCACCATCGACGGTTGTGCAGGACGGACCGTAGGTCAGTCCACGGCCCATCGATGGGTGGCCATAGGTCCATCCAAAAATCTCTATATCTACCGACGGAGGTGGAGGATGGACCGTAGATCCAACCATGGTTTATCGGTCGTGAGGCGTCGGGAGCAGCTAGCAATTATTTTTAGGGGCAGTTGGGTCTTTTCCTAATTAATTAATCCCTATACTATGTCATTTTGCCTAAGTTTTGAACCCCTATATAAGCCTTTTACCCCCAAATTCACCCCATTTAATTCATTCTTCCAAATTCCCAAAAGAAAACCAAATTACTCTCAAATATGCTCTCTCTAGAAACTTGAAGAAGAAGATTCAACCTAGGGTTTCAAGCTAAGGTCTCAATTCCTCCATTGAAGATAAGAAATTGGACTTGAGGTATGATAGTTTTCATCCATGAATCCCTCTCATTCATAGAGTACCCAAATTCCTCTATTTCAAAAGGTAGAATTTCCTAATTAGCTAGGTTTTTCTTCAATCACCATGGGTTCTTTTGATTATTGATTTAATTGATTGGGTTATGATCTTCTAAGCATGAATTGATGAATTTCTATAGTTTTATGATGTTTTCCCCTATGAATCCATGTGATCCTTATCTTTTCAAGTTATGAACTATATGTTGTGGGATTTTGATCTTAAAGAAAGAGTTCTATGAAGTTAAGCATGTAATGATAGAATTGCATGAGTTTATGATGAAATCCATATTTAACCCTTCATTTCTAAATGTTGATGATTGAAAGAGGTTTTTTGGCCTTAAAAAGGTGATTGTGGAATTATGCATGTTTTCATGAAGATTATGTAAATGTTTAAGGGTGCTTTGAGAGTAAGGTGCCAAATGATGATATTTTATATTGTGTTGTGAAAGGACATTTTCATAAATGCATAATTAACATGATGTGAAATGTTTTCTCACATAATGAAGATTCTAAGGTTGAAAGACTTTCTCACCTAATTGAATCTAAGATTTACATGTAGACATAGACGGTGAGAGGTTTTCTCACGCATGATCTAAAGAGCTATCCTAATGAACTAAGTTGGATTGGTTGTCCAAGGGACATCCTTTCATGAGACATTAGTTAAGTCAAAACTTAATAACTACTCCGTGGGATTTCTGCTTAGCACCAAGTGGATATTGACATTGAGATGGAAGCTCTCCCGTTAGTAGAGATCGGGTTTCTAGAAAAAGTCTCATGAGATGGAAGCTCTCTCGCCAGTAGAGGCCAGGTTTCTAGTAACGGTCTCCTTATCCCATAAACTACGTTCCCCCATAGGTATATTTAGCTAGTGGATCCACCTAAGCTAAGAATACATGGTTCTACCTTAGGTAAGTAGGACACCCATTTTTGGTATGGGTAACACCGGGTGATCATGTTATAGCTCACATGGTCTCTTGTCGGTTAAGGCTTATTCCTACAATAACAAGGTGAATAATGAACTAAGGCATGGTTAAAGAAGTATCTCTTTAGTGTTCAAAGGTTTTAATGATGATGCAAGCTTGTCTTAAATATGATGTTATGACTTATGTTCTCCAACTCTTTCATATGATGTTTTAACTTGGTAAATTGCATGTTATGAAACGAAATGTCTCTTTTAGCATGTTTTAAATGTTTTGATGCATATCTATCATACTTAGTGCATTTTTGTACTAACGCATACTCTTGCCTATATTTTTCCTACATGTAGGGACCGGCAGTCATGTTCCCGAATTTCATGGCTAGAGTTTGACTTGGATATTTCTTGAGTTTTGGTGAGTCATCATGCTTCGAGGACGGAGTTTATTGCTTTCAGTTTTCGTTCATGTATTTTCTCTTTTGAACATGATGTCTGGGCTGGGCCCAATTTCATTCGATTGTAATAGATGGCTATGATGAGATATGAGTTTAGACTTCCGCTTTTCTTTAAAAAAATATTTGGACTTAAAGGTAGTTTTACTCTTATTGTTCTATTTCTTATGTTATGAGAGCTAAGTGGCTTGTATAGTGTCCTTCTGGGTTCTATACGTCATGTTATATCTAGGGGGTACCCATGGGTCGTGACACAAACTCTTGTCGGAACCATTTATCTTCGGCATAATATCACTAGTTGGAACCATTTCCCATTGATTTTATATTAATCACCAGCCAAAATCATTTCTCATCGATTTTATATCATATTACTAGCTGGAACCATTTCCCCTCGGTTTTATATCACTTGTCAGATGTATTTTCCATCGACATTATATCACATGGCTCACGACGGTGTACACTGATCAATGCACATAAGCAAGTTCACACCATAAAGAGGAGATAATAATTCAAGACATTCAACTTCACATTGATTCTATCAAAGCATTTCATCAATCAATCAAATAGGGGCCATAACAAGTCAATTCACAAGCATTATGATCAACACATAGCCTTCTCATTTAAACCCCTTTTTATTCATTAAATTTGTCAAGTGGAACAATGAAACCCTCACCTCATTTCTGTTACTCCCAACACACACAATGAAGGGAAATACATGAATTCTACTAGATTGCAAGATTAAGAAAATCACTTGCCTTAATTCAACCAACTAGTCACTACAATCTATATCAATCAAGAATTCACAATAAATTTGTGGAAACAACAATACCCACATCATATACTTTGAAAAATGGGTCAATCAACTCAAACCCAATTCTCAATATGAGGTCTGAATCCAAAAATCAATACTTGAAATCATTACCCAAGACACTTGGAACCCATTAGTAAAAACCATTTCAAAAAAGGACTTAAAATCAGTTCACAATCTCCTTAATAGTTTAGAACTTGAGTTCTTGAAAAACCTTATCATTTGCCAATCAAAATCCCAAGTTTTGTTGTTAAAATCCATAAATAATCATAGGAAAATGACGTTTTAGGGTCACAAAAGCTTACCGAAAAGATTTAGCACATGAAATCTCTTCAAAATCACCTTCAAGTGTTTTTCCAAGCTGAAAAATAAAAAATGGGGCTTAAACCCCCAAAATGGCAGATCAAAAAGTCCCATATGATGTCCCAAAAGCGAACCCCACTTATAACTTGGCTATCGCATCACGAAATGGCCTTTGCACAAGCAAAGGTCGCGATTGCGACACCTCCATCGCAAAAGCAAAAGGTTGGCCTTGTGCACCCTTCGCGATTGCAATCAGGTCATCGCTAACGTGACCTTCGCGATCACAACCATCACAATTGCGAAGACATCATCGTGTTTGCGAGGCCTCTAACATCAGGAAACATAACCAACACTCAAAATGTTGCAAGGACCCCTGGGATTCGTTTGGAAATCCGTACACATAAACTATATAAGCAAATTGACTATACTTGATGTTTCAGACTCAATGTCGAAACACAAATATGAGGTGTCCTTACAAGGCTAAATTAATCTCGGGACTCTAAAAAATCAACCAAGACCTCATCTAGGCCGACTATCATCTCCCAAATCCAACAGAGCTCTCGAAATTCTAATTCGAGCATATGTACCCTGAATGTTGACCAAAGTCAACCCAAAGGATAAATTTTCACAGTTTTCCAACTTATGATCTCAAATCCACAAAAAGACTCCCAAATTTAGAACCGACAACTCTCATGAACCAAATTCCACATTCTGAGACTGGTGAACTTGTTAAAATTCTATTTGATAGTCGAAACTCCAAAAGACACGATAACCAGTTTTTAACAATTTTATTCTTTCAAACTCAAAACTTACAAAAAATTACATCTTATAACTCAAAGTTTGAAATCGATATTCCAAACTCAATTAGAAACAACTTGGGGTCAATATAAAAATGGGAAAAATGGTAAATTATCGAAACCTTCCTAAAATAATGGAAAAATAATGGATTGAGTTATTACACTAGTATCATAAATATAATTTTATAGTTTTAAATACACTCTTGATTTAATAGTTCAAGCAAACAACCTTGCAAAAATCAAATTGCAAGTAGATAGCTAGCACATGTGACCATAACATAAATGCATGTATTAAAATCATAGTAGTAAATGGTCCACATGGAAGGTGAATGGATCCATATTCACCATTTTATACATTTCAAAAATTCAGGGGATACAATCTCAAATCTTTGCTGGTACAAAGATAATTTTATCATGAAAACAAATAACATAAGAGAACTCTTGAAGAAATTAACATTTCTTCAATATATAACCACATGAATTCTCAATTATTATCACATCATATTTGAACCGGGATGATCAACCGGTCATCCAACTGATATTTATTTTAGTAAACTTTTAGTTTACTTATGTCCATACTTATGTGCCACTAACAATATGAAAAATGAGTAATTTCTCATAGAAATACTTAGAACCCACTTTGATTGTAGTAATATGAAGATCTAAATCTTCTCATATTTTATAATTTCAATATAATTTTTTTTCTTTTTGACTATTTCTTTGAAACTTAAAAAGTTTCTTTCGAGACTTACTACAATTTCAATATTATGAGCAATTTTATTTCTTTTGTGTCACGACCCAACCCATCGGGCCGTGCGGGCACCTACGTACTACCACCTAAGTAGGAGAACCCTGATATCCCAATAATTAAAAACATGCAGAAATTAAATAAAACGGAAATGAAGTGTACTAACGATATTTTATATATAGAATTTCATTAACACAATTTTGGTTAAGACTTGTAAAGTATTAACTCCCCCCAAGGATCTTATTAAACTGGTACAAGAGCTACTAAGAGTACAACTGGACATAATAAATAAAGACACAGCCCCCATCATGCGGAAGGAAAGATAGAAGCTGCTGGATAATTTCTTCGTCTTCACCTAATGAAACATCACCAACCCGCATCCAGACTATGTCAAAAGACATAGCAATAGTAGTATTAGTACAAAACACACGTACTGGTAGGCATCATCGGTCAACCCGACGCCCACCACATAACGTAAGAAACCAACTAGTAAGTTCATGAAATAAACCAATTCTCCACCCTTACCTTCTTTCGAAATACCTCCGAATTGCACTAGTACTCTAACTAATAACCACCTTTTCGATCAACCTAATTACCAGGTACTTGATTATAGCCTAACCATTCTAACACATAGAAAAGTTCCCAATACAACTACTAGCATTCCAACTTACCTCTCACGTCATACCCTTACTTCCTCTTCATATTACCCCACCATGGACATATAGTACATTACGTCACGCTTTCTAACCACTAAACACAACCCTTTTCCCCAAGTGAAATCCATCTAAGCACTTACTGCTCATACACTACCCCTAGTCCTTTCCATTACATCACACGAACATGTCCTGCTATTAATTATTCGCCCCTTGAGCCCTTGGCCTTCCCAATATACTCAACAAGTTCACTCAACACGAAAGAACAATCAGATAGGAGTCCTCATAAACATGTAACCACTCGGGAAATCACAATATCATTTATCAGTACGAACAAAGTTCAATTTAACATTATCCAGGTACACAATTATGATAAGTCATTGGTCCTCTCATGGAACCCAAACCCAATCTGTTAGCATACCGAAACGTTGTACCCGATCTAATGTTTATGCCGGAATGTGGCAACCAATCCAATGTTTATGTTGGAACGTGGCAATCGATCCCATAATTATGCCGGAACGTGGCAACCGATCCAAGTTAGTTATGTCGGAACGTGACAACCGTTACATTCATCAAGCCACACTCACAATCACAAGTATATTCTCAAGTTCATACAATTTAGTCATGATTCATGGCATTCATCGTTCATATTTTCTCATTTACAATTAATGTGATCAACAATGCAACATTCACGTACATACATGTATCATAATGAACCAAGAACAAACATACATCACACAATCATAGAATCACAACCATCACCTACAAACTACTCCTCCACATATATCATGTAAGCATTATTTCAACCATACCTAACCCTAGTTCATCATCTAAGGCTTCTTTCTAGGATTTAATCATATTTCGCTCGGTGCACGAAGGCCTACGCATAAATCCTACCGTTGATTTACATACATTACGCGGTAAGCACAAATTTATAACTACTCAATTTATAAAAAAAAACCTAGCCTACCTGGACGCCAAGCAGCTACACAGAGAAATTACAGATAATTTCTGGGTTTTCGGATGACATGACAGTGAATTTGGCCAACAATCTTCAAGATATCGCCATCCTCACGTTAGAAGTCCCTTTCTCCTTCCTTCCTAGGCTTAGAGTAGCTTTTGGAGGGTTTCTAGGGTGTTTTACGACTAATTTAGGTATTTTAGGAAGAAGGAGAAAATATGATTTCGCGTTATTTACATTCTGTCTCGCCTATCCCGCTCTGGCGCCAACTTAACCCACCCTGGCGCCACCGCCCTAGTGGCATCTGGCCCGCTCTGGAGGGACAATGGCCCAGAATTTTTCCCAATTTTTTTTCTCCTGAATAACGACGGTTTGGGTCATTACATTTTGGTTGTAGCACATTAGCTCACCAAAACTCACAATTTACTTTGAATACTACCACATATTTCAGAACATTGTCTGTGTGATGAACATATCCTTCAAGGATAAAATTATATCATCATTGTTATGGTCAAAGTCATTACTTTTGTTATTAGTATCGAGTACCCCCATTTTTTTAAGTATTTGAAAAAATATTTTTGACGTACACAGATACATAATCAATGATACATTTGTACAATCAATAATTTTTATTTTCATCGTGACCACAATTTAACTGGCAAGAATTATTTCTTTCTTTTTCCCTTTGGTAGTCTAATAATAAAACATACTACAATATTTGTGATATACTAATATTACTTTATCAATGACCATTTATATCAAAATAAAATTTATTTATTTCTCACAAACAGCCCATAAAGGTGAGTTGTGAGATTTATCCAATCATACATGAGCACATCATTATTCATAATTTTCATCATTTCTTGACACATTCACTTTCAAGAATGGTTGAGCATTCACGATGTTTACCACACATTCTCTTCAAGGAATTGACTATAATTATATATTCATGCTTCATAATTTTTCATGAAAAATTCATTGTTATGTTTTAAAATTTGTCGTATTTATATGACACACCTCAATATTATTGAAAATCTTATGGAAAATATATTCTTCACGAATACTTGGATGAAATTCATCAAAGCTTGAGGCATATCAAACATTGTCCTTAAGAATATTTCATCCTTCATAGATGTATCTCCCAAGATTCAACAATATCTTCTAGTATAAAATTAGGTGCTAGAAACTAATAAAGATTCAATAGAAAAAAAATCCAACACAACAGAATATTGAAAAGAGAAGAAGGAAGTCTTATTCATCTATATATTCCTTAAATTAAAATAATATTTCTAATATATAATAGTGGAAGAAGCTTTCATCAGAGGCTCTTCAATAATGATAGCCTATAATGTTGACATTATGATAGTCACTAATTGCTCTTTAAATGTGATTTTGATTAAATCCTTTATTAGAGAAAATGAGTAAATAATCATTAATATCAAGGTCACAACAGATGAAATGTTATGATTGAAGAAGAATAATCAAAACTCATAATAATTATTTCCATAAAGATCTAATATTAAATGGATAAAAAAAAATTGGGTAACTGTCAATATTTTGACCAACTTTAATAGATAATAATATGAACAATTTTTTTGACATAATAGAATAATTTTTCCAACAATTCCCTACGTATCTCAAAATTATTATGTAGGAATAGAATGAAATAAAAAGTTTTTCCAGATTTTTCATATATGAGTAAAATACATCGAATCAGTGTCTCGTAGACTTCGAACTAGACCTAGATAGAACAAGATTAAACTTACAGAATCATTGGTGAAACTTAGAACATCTATGAACCAAGAATTCTTTGTAAAATGTCTTATTCTGTAACATTATACTCGCATAATCTTTGTCGTTATCGCAGTTTTGCAATAAGAGGCCATGCGTGTGCCTAATATTCATGAGTGCTCTAGAAATTTGTCACAATTTCATAAAAGCAACACCACTCCATACTCATATAGATCCAATCATCAAGTGTATTTTGTTGAGCAATATACTACCTATAAAGGATATGCTATAAGTTTAACTCAACCTCACTTTGCCTTACAGATTGTTGATATATACTCACATATCATATGTGAGATATAATCTTATAGTGCTTACTTGATCATATAGGTCCAATCATCAAGTGTATTTTGTTGAGCAATATACTACCTATAAAGGATATTCTATAAGTTTAACTCAACCTCACTTTGCCTTACAGATTGTCGATATATACTCACATATCATATGAGAGATATAATTTTATAGTGCTTACTTGATCAGCTAATGACTTGTTATTACACATATGAACCTGATTTTTGAGATCTCACATCACATTAGTTGGGTTATCATCATTGTTGATCTTCTCATATGACGAAAAGTCTAACTTCCCTCGATGTTTTATTTAGTCAGTGAATTGATCATTCACCTCCGATTATACATAATTTATGTAAATACTTTAATCTAATAGTAGTTTCTTTATCACGCTATGTCTCAAACACATATTATTAATTTTGCCTTAAAAAAATATTTTTCAGAGCAACTATTATTACTTTACAACCACATAAATTTTGAAATGCACTTACTATCAGTGTACCCTTATCAATTTATTGGGTACTATACTATTGGTACCTCTCATGTATCACAAATATCTTTTTTACAAAACTAATGCATCAAGAAACAATATTATTTTCAACAACAAGAACATGGGAAATATTATAACTTTAAGAACTCAACAATACTTTATTTATTTTGTCAACTCTAACGTTGCATTCAATCACATCACAAATGATTACCTCAAATTTGTATATGTTATATTTGTTAGTATACGATTAAAAATCTAACATTTGATTTTTCCTTTTTTAAAATCATTTAGCACAACCTTAATGTCACTCCCCAAGTCTATACCCTGGACGTGGCCGACACTCGAGAACCATCGTTGGCCCCTAAGCGAACCCTGGCCTGACTGACTACTTAGCGAAAGATTTACTCAAGAAAAAAAAGAACTTTAAATGCATAATTAAACTCAACTAAAATAAATGCCAGGATTTACATGATAAAGGTATAAGTAATAGTCTCAAGATCTCAAAACAAAAAGGAACATACTAAAAGACTCATCAACTCTAACTGACTATGAAACCTCTAGTACTAGGATACATGTCGGGACAAGTCCAACGACAACTCAACAATACTAAGAAAATAACGTCAAATCCTCCGGAAAGCGAGGAGGCTCACCAAAGCTAACTGGAGTGCACGTGATCTCAATGAAGTGTTTGTTGATAACCATGAACATATGTATTTGCATCATAATAAGATGCAGGTCGAATGACAACAGTACATTGAATGTACGAGTCTGTAAAAAAAATTGAATGCATAGATAACTGAACTACTAAGACTGGAAGAATACTCGCCTCAACTCAACTCAATACAGAATCAATAACAGAAGATAAAATGTTTAAAGCTTTATAAATAAAAATACTAACTCAAGGATATATATAAAAATACAATAAGTTACTCTTTACTCTTATTTGGGAGATTCTTAACCGACAACCATTATTATGAGCTATGTGATGATGAAACATCTCACCTACGCCGCCAAAACTGTCTTATACCTTTTTGGGGTATAGAACACCCCAACTAAGTGGATCCACTAAAATCTCTTGTAACACCTCGAACTTCAAGAAATGTCTAAAAGGCGAAATTGGGCAAGTCCACAAATCCAAAATGGACCATGGACTCTTCACGGCACCCTCGACGGTCCGTGTATGAGACCACAGTCCGTTAAGGATGTCGTGAGTGACCATACCTAGCAGGGGTCACCTAGATGGTGCCTATACGGCCCGTCTAGGGGTTCACAACCCGTCAAAGGCATTGTGTACCACCCTCCAATGGCTTCCTGGGAGAGAGTCACATTGATGGTGCCTTTAATGGCCCGTGGTGACTTAGACGGGTTGTCTAGGGGTCCATACAAGTCACCCAGTCAATGAGGTTGCACCCAAAGTCACTATGAAGGACCAGAGACGCCTAAACGGTTTGTGGAGCTTCACACAGACCATGAAGTCGTCTGTGAAAGAGGCTTCTCAAGTTTTGAGTTTTGGGTCAACTTCAAAAGATAATTTTTCTAATCACAAAGTGATTTATGTGGTCCATGACCTATCAGATTAAAGATCTTTGAGTCATCTTTCCAACGTCGCCAAGTTTTCCTAATTCCAAGTCCGGAGTAAAAAGTTATGCCCATTTTAGTGAAGCTCTATCGGACAGGGCATCTTCAGGTCCTGCTAGACGGGCCGTGGTGATTATGACAGACCGTGAAACCCCTCTTGAAGTCACTCAGTCAGAATTTAAGTCAGGGTCGCATTGGTCTTTTCCCCTATGCATTTGGTACTTAAACTGCGTCGTTTGGTGCTTAAACTACATCGTTTTACTCGCTCTAAGCCTAGTAATCTAGTCAGAAACTACCTAAAACCCTTATTCTCCTAAAATCATCCAACTTAGAAAGAAAAGAAGAGAAAGAGGCGATAGTTTCTCCTAAGAACAAGCAAAGGTCTTTTTCAAGTTCAGCCTCCGTAGTTTTCGCCACCAAGTATGTGGGATTTCACTAGTGGGTTCCTCTCACCCATTAGGTCCCTAAAATTCAGTCAATTCTTTAGTTTCTCCATAAATTGTTCAGACCTAGGGTTCCTAAATCTTAGGGATCCATTGAAATTTAGCTATTATAGTTTCTATGTTATTAATCACATGTTTCTTGGAGAATTAGTATAGTCCCATGTATAGAACTCAGAACCCTAGCTTGTGTTAATTATCAATATTTCATAAATTATACATGCTAGGTAGATTAGTCAAAAGATCATGCTTCAAAATTCGAATGCCATATCTTTCGGTATATGTGTGTTGCATTCTTAGATAATTATCAGTCTTTTGAGCTACTCAGTATAACAGTTGCATTTTAGCTTTACATTCAGTTGGGAGTAGATTTAGCACCAAGTTGGACTAGGGTTCAGCGTACCCTCAAGCTCCAGAACTACGTGCCAGCGTAGGTTTATAAGTCTCCTCTGTTGGGCATCAATTTTAGTGATCATGCCACAATCATGCCTTTATACCCTGACAAGGTATATTGGGTCCTCTCGATCGGGCGTATACATCAGATTCCAATATCTCCCACAGTCAGATTGATATTGCATTGACCATGTATTCAACATTTACTTCAGTATTCGATTTAACATGTATTTTTCATGATTAGTACTTGGTCATTGCATCCAGCCCAATTTTCAGTTATGTTCAGTATATTATTTCTTTGTTTAGCTGTTATATTGTTCCGCTTAACATATATCATGCATGCACAGTACATTCAAAGTACTGACACATACTTTTGAGATATATTGTTATATGATATAGGTTCAGGCGCTCAATATCCAGATCACTCTTAGCTCAACTTCTAGTTTGTATTCATCAGCTTCAGTAGTGAGTCCTCATAGTTCGAGAATAATTGACATGCTTTACTTTTCAGTTTCAGTCTTGTTAGAGTAAGTTAGGGCAATTACTATCAACTTAATTCAATTACAGGCTTTCAGACATAGAGTAGATTCAGCTTAAGTTGTTAATTGTTATTTCAGTCATCACTATACTTTTCATATATTTGATATATTCAGACTTGTTGGATTTTTTCCTATTTCAAATATTAACTGTTTTTAACTTCCACACAGTGCATGATTTAACTAAACTTGTATAGATATGTCAGGTCATGGGTTAGCTTGGGGTCACTCATGCCACTAAGCACCGTGTTGTGCCTAGAGATAGCCTCGAGGCGTGACAACTCTACTTGAAAGCAATAAGCCATTTAAAAAGTATGATCTTTTACCCATGTTGGCTATATGGTTTATGAGGAATGTGAGTTGTTTGAACTTATCCTCATATTGGTGCTCAATAATACTCCCAATAATTATATACTCATGCTCAAATGTATAAAACATACTCTTTCTCAATTTGAGGTAATTTCTCAAAATATCCTCTGAAAAGAGGTAATTGCTCTGAAATAACTCTGAACTCATTACTCATTTAGAAATCAAAATTTCTCTTTTCTTAATGTAAAAATGATAAATGTGGGGATCAACAGTTCCCTTAAGCTTTACTCAAAATGTCTCTTTA
This sequence comes from Solanum stenotomum, assembly GCF_019186545.1. Taxonomy (NCBI): domain Eukaryota; kingdom Viridiplantae; phylum Streptophyta; class Magnoliopsida; order Solanales; family Solanaceae; genus Solanum; species Solanum stenotomum. Next base: position 33,255,597 of record NC_064284.1, on the reverse strand, counting down.
AACTTTCCTCAAAGCTCCTCTTTACTTTCTCAGAAAATCAATTTAAGATAATTGTTCGATTAAAAGCTTCTCAACAATAACTCAATGAATACTCAAATTATAGGGTTCATGCTGATATATAGACATGAACGAATCAAAAAAGCTCTTGAACTTTTCTCTTAAACTCACTTTAGTTTTGAACGTGCATTAATTCATGTGATTAGGATATGCCAGAATTTCCAAGGGTAATTGGATTATATAGGATCTAATACTAAGAAGGGAAACATGGCCACAACTTAAAGGAACACGCGTTGGATGAAACAAGGAGAGGTTGGCCGAGTGACCAGGGCGCCAGGCCTTGAACTTCAGAAGTAAAGCTTGGGGACTGCTGGCGCGTCGCCCCAAGCCCTGTACTACTAATGTTCAGCCTTGACATTTTCATTGTGTGCGCCCTAAGCCCCACCCTAGCACCCCGATGAAAATTTCAATCTTAAATTAGGACCCAAAATTAGTTTAGAATTGAAAATTTTCTCCTAAACTTTTCTTGATTCTCAAACCCAAAACCAATACATGAGCACTTTCATATAGTTATTTTGGATGACATAATTTTATCAAATTAATAGGGTTCATGTAATACTAAGCATGAGCAACACCATAAGATTCGCAAAACAAAAGAATCAAAACCTCAATTGTTATGGAATCAAATTCAATATCAAGAACTACGAATGGAACCTTTAAATGTAACGATTTCTTGACTAAATTGAGATGTAGGGCGCGAGGAGGAACGAGTTCAACACTGTGAAAAGCCTTACATACCTCGAAAGAACAAAGGTTTTTGTCAAAAATCAATGGAATCTTGAAGAATGCTTGAAACCTAGCTTTTTCTCCTCTTGGAACTTTGCTCTAATATCTCTCTAAGTGTTAAAGAACGTGAAAAGATGGTTTAACGCGATTAGACCCTTAATTGTGTGAAGAAAAACGTGGCTAGGCTTAGCAGGGATGGGAAAGACCAAACTACCCCTCTAAAAATGATTGAGGTGCACAAAAGAGAGGGTTCACTAAAACATGCATAACTTTTTCCTCCGAACTCGAAGTTAAGCAAACTTGGTGACGTTGGAAAGAGGACCCAAAGACCTTTAATTTGATAGGTGATGGGTCACCTAATTCTTTATGTGCTAAGATATTTGATTGTTTGAAGTTGACCCAAAACTTAAAATTGATGGGTGACTTGCACGAACCCATCTTTAGCCCTTTTCAAAGTCCTAGGTGTTACATTTAACAAGACACCCCTACACTTTCAAATATTTCTAATAAAGAAATAATTTTTTCAAAGTTCATAAAAAAAATTCACCTCTTCTCCCGACGGCTTAAAGTTAACACAACAAGATATATATATATATATATATATATAATCCAAAGAATGGACCTACCTTTCCCAAACCTTTTTGAAAGCTATTCAAAAAATTTGATCAATTTAAATATTGTCGAGAAAAAAATTCATTTGACAACTACCATTATTTCCTCATTCTGCAAAACATTTAAGGCAATTCAATTGTTGAAGACTTGCTCAATATTTTTATTCATATTTCTTAAGAAGAATTGTGATGACTAATACAAATTTGCCAAACTAATGTTAAGATATAATTAATATAGAAATGCCTCACTAATATATTATTAAAATCGTAAATCTAAACATGAAAATTATGAGATATCATTATTCCTCCCTTTGTGACATAAGGAAAAACTTTAAACCAACATTCTTTCAAATATAACATGTAGTAAATCATATGAATCAGCCAAATAAATACAGTACTTATATATTCATCTTGAATAATATAATCCACAAATAATTCATGCTTAAATCACTCATCTCCCTAGCAACATTTGTTAACACGTTATCAGACCCAAATAAATATTCCACTCAACTTTTCTCATAAATCCATAAGAACCAATCTGACACAAATATTAAAATCATGTACTACCTCAGATAATGTCAATAGATGTGAAATTTTAAGAAGAGTTTTTCATTCTAAGAACTTAAGTAGTTCTAGAATCATCAACATATATAAATTTTCCTCCTTCTCTGATGTGGGGTTAGAGCACCAAGTAATTTAACTTAACACAAATATGTCCAACAGCACCAAAATCTCACACCCAATGTCTCACATTGACCACAAGATTAATTTGAGAAATAACTATATTTATTTACATCATCCGATCAGTCGCATTTATTTTTACTTAGTGGGATTATAATTTCTCCAAATCTTCTTTTACATTATCATTTTCTATCCATTTGATTTTATTTTTTTGGCTTACAGATTATTGCTAAAAAAACTTTGTCCGAATTTCTCGATACACTTTTAATATTGATATCATATTGTCACACCCCAAATCCGGATGTGATGGCACGTGTCCATTTCCCACCGGACACGTCAGCCTAACCCAACCACAACGATAGAGAAGTAGAAATACGAGAATAAAAGATAATAAATAAGCGGAAGACTTTAATTAAGACTCAACACTACCCAGAATTTGGTTGTCACATGTACAAACCTCTAAATACAGAATTCGAATAAAAATATACAAGTCTCAGAGTATAGTTCTCGAATAGAACAAAACTGAAAGTAAATATAACTCAAGGGCACGTCAGGAATGAACCGCTACCTCTCGAGTATGTCCCGAAGCTCAATCTGCTAAAGAAAATACTAAGCCGAATCTGAGAGAGCTGTCAACCTACACAATTGTGTAGAAGCAAGGGTGAGTACCGAAAACCACAGGTACTCGCAAGTAACTCTAAACTAAGCAAAACTAGCAGCTACAAACAACTCCTTTCAATCCCAACCGAACCACCGAAACTTCAATCTAGCAGCAAACCAACCAACCTATACTAAACAGATCATATTCAACAGCCAGAACCAACAGTATATCCTCATCAACCTCAGATCAACAAATAAGAGCAAGTAGATCAAATTCCACATAAGAAGGGTAAACCGATACAATCCACACATCACAGACAAAGATAAGGCAAATGCGATGCAAAATGCAATAATGATGTCATGTAGTCGTGATGCATGTCTGTCCTACGATACACATCTGTTGACGTAATCAGTCCGCGCTGAATACTCAAATCAGAACCCATGGGGGCCACACATGGACCATGTATCACCGCCGGAACCAGATCCCATCGGCATCCAAATCGCTAGCCGGAGCTAGTCCATCTCATATATCTCTAGCCGGAGCTAGTCTCAACTGTGTCTCATATCCATCCATCCTCATATCAGTGTCTCAGAACTCATGCAACAGATAGTTCACACATGGGATGAATAATGAATATGCACATGTCATCAATCACAATCATATCACGATCACATCATAGTATTACACATCATCTGTCTCAATCACAACCATATCACGACCACATCATAGTATTACACATCACCTGTCTCAATCACAACCATATCACGACCACATCATAGTATTACACATCACCTGTCTCAATCACAACCATATCACGACCACATCATAGTATTACACATCACCTGTCTCAACATCAATGTCTGTATCAATCATAGCCTACTCATGCTCTTCTATCCCCTCAATATCAGTTATCACATGACTTATTCAACAAATTCAAGTCACATATAACACATTTAGCTCGTTTTATTCCCCATCTTTCATTTACAACAATTTCAATCAACAAATAAAACCCATCCTCAATCCCCATTACTCCCCAACACAATTAGGAAAGTAGTCATGCGTAGTCTAAGAGTTTTACAAAGTTTGGAAGCCACTTGCCTTAAAACGAACTCCAAAAGTTACTTGACTTGAGCCTTTCCTTTCCGAGTATAATCCGGATCACGATAATCTATTCAAACAATTATTCACAATCACAATTCGAGTCCAATGACACCAAAATCAAGAAATTTAGGGAAAAAGGGCAAAACGGTCCAAAAGTCTCATACCGGAAAACGATACCCAAATCTGGAAATTTTTGATGTAAAATGATCCTTAAAGTATTTGGAAGCTAATGGTGAAAACCAATTTGAAAACGGAGTTGAAATCAATTCACAAACTCAATTTGAAGGAAAATCCACGTTCTTGAAGAAGCCTAAAATATTCGGATCCGAAACCCCGACTCGAAAATGAAATATCTCTTGAAAAACATCTTACCCATGCTTAGATAAGTTCAAATATGAAATTTCATCAAAAACGGAGTTAAGATCGACCTTGAAATTCTCAATTTATCAAACTTTAACTTTACCGGGAAGGTCCAAATTGTACGCGGTTAATATGATGAAAATAATCGATGAATCAATAATTTTATGTTAAAATCAGTTTACCCATAACATAAGGATCGTAAATATACCTTTTTCATCAAAAAGGGAGTCCAAATCGATAAAACCCCAATTTTTCCCAAGAGATTTACGGATAGGAAAAAAAACCAGATAAAGAAATTATGAGAAAATGTCGAATTGAAGATTGAATACTAACCCTCATATTAATTCAAGAAGAAACCCGTAAGAATCACTCCATTCCGATCTCTAGAACTCCCGATATGCTCAAAATACCAAATGAACACAGTCTGAGATTTTTATAACAGTACATGGCTGTTATGCACCAGAAAAACAGCAGTTAATCTTTCACTAAAAAGGCCGTAATTTCCTCATACGATAGTGAAATGACCCGATTCTTTTTTGTAAATGTCTTAAATAATGATACGGACCTGCTCGTTCAATCGGAGCTCAATTTCATGCTCGTTTGCCCAGTCAAATATCATTTCTACTCGGTAAACAATTATTTCTTATTTGCGATAAAAGTCCAATCTCGGGTTAGCGAAAATGCACCAAAATTTGCAGATAAGTCCTATAATTCATGCTCAAAATTTCAGAACCTTCGGAATAATTTTTCGACCTTTAAAACTAATAATGAACCCTTTAGTTGCCACAATTTGCTGAAATAGTGTCAAAGCATCCAAGAAGCTTAAAAGCTCACCCAAAACTCATTTGGCACTTCCCGAACACAAACCAAATATGCTACTAGCTTGAAAATGACATTTCGGACTCAATGAAATCGTCGGAATTTGAATTCGAGGTCTCCTTGACCCGGTATCCGATAAGGCGTCAAGAAACTAACTTTAGGCTCAAAAACTCGAAACGCACTCGGGGCCTCTAAAAATTCAACCAAGACTCATTCTAGACTTAGAATCACCCCCTGAATCCAACGGTGCCCTCGGAATTCCATTTCGAGCACCGGAACCTCATTTGTTGGCCAAAGTCAACTCTTGATCAAAATTTCACAATTTTCGCAACTTAGGACCTCAAATCTTCGTTTTAACTCCAAATTTGACTCCGTAAATTCTCATAGATCTGTTTCGACATTCTAAAACTGCTGGAATCGACGAAAATCCGATTCGAGTCTCGAAACTCCAAATGACTCGAAATAGCACTTTTAACCATACTTTAACTTTTCATCAATTTTCCTTCAAACCAACTTCGAAAATACAACAATTAGGACTCGGGGCAACTATCGAGAGGGGTAAAACGGCCATTTTATGAAAATTTCCAAAAATGACCTTTAGGGTCATTACAGATATATATCAATGTAGTTGTTGCACCAATTGTGTAACATAGTTTTCATAAGAATAAAGTAAAAATATCCTTAAGATTGTTGGAAATCTCACGGAAAATACATTCTTCACGAACATTTGTATGAAATTCACAAAGCTTGAGGTGTGGCAGATACTATCCTTAAGGATATTTCACCCGGTAGAGGTGTATCCCTAAGATTCAACAAGCTCTTCTAGTATAAAACTAGGAATCTGAAACTAACAAAAATTCAATAGGAAAAAAATCCAGCACAACAGAATATTGGAAAGAGAAGGAAGAAATCTTCTTCATCTATATATTCCTCAAATGAAAATAATGTTACTAATATATAATAGTGGAAGAGGATTTCATCACAGGCTCATCAATAATAGTAGCAAATGTTGGCATTATAATAGTCACTAATTACTCTCTAAATGTGATTTTGATTAAATCCTTTATTAGAGAAAATGAGTAGAGAATCATCAATACCATGGCCACAACGGATGAAATGTTATACCTGAAGAAGAATAGTCAAAACTCATAATAATTATTGCCATAAAGATACTATTAAATGAATAGAAGAACATTGGACAACTGCCAATATTTTGACCAACTTTATAGAGAATTGTATGAATAATTCGTATTGAGATATTAGAATCATTTTTTCAATAACCATCACCTTTGAAAGGTCAAGTGCACCACAACTTTATATTTCTTTATTTTGATGGAGGATTTATGAGATCATAGTAGGTCACACAGCAACCGTGTGTCCAATAACAATTATCTTCACTCTTTGATGAAGGACCATTTTGAAAACTCATAATGTTCTTTATTTTTTAATTAACACAATAATAACTATTATTATTTTGTTCCTTCACGTCCATATTCATATTTTCACCCATAAAATTATTTTTTTTTATCTTTAAGACTTTTAATGTATTGTTATCACATTCACTTCAAAGAATGAAGCATATTCAAAGGGACGAGCTTCATGTACAATTTTTATCAAGAGCATATTAATTCGCTCAGTCATCATTATATCATCAATATATTGCATTGAGACTTTAGCACAATGTATTATCTATGTAAAGGTGTGTTATGCCAAAATACGATGGAACTTGAACCCAAAATTTTATCATCATGGTGAATCGAGACTTTAATCAATGTCTTACCCTTTTGGTGTGATCAAACTTGAATCCACTGTCTTCCCCCCAATCAATGACATTATTTATAGTTCAAAATAAAATAAAATTCACCATAGAGTCCTTAAAATATTATCACAACTATTTGTCACAATTGTAAAGGCAAAGGGCACATTGCACGAGTCTGTCCCTCACCTAAAACTCCTAATGGAACCAGAATATTCGGTCACCTTGCCTCAAATTTAGCCAACACCCAAAGCTCACCAACACAGATTTGGTTGATGGATAGTGGTACCACACATCATCTTACCTTTTGATCTTGATAACATTGATATTCATTCTGAGTATCATGGTCCTAAGGAAGTCACTCTAGGTAATGGTTCTAGACTACCCATATCTCACATAGGTAAAAGTTTCATCGCTGCTTCTAATGAAAATTTTAAACTTGATAATACTCTACAAGTTCCTACTTCTACTCAAAACTTGATCTCTATTAGTTATTTGGCTAAGTCTAACAATGTTTCTGTTGAATTTTTTCCTCATCATTTTTTGATCAAGTACTTGGTAACGAGGGGAATACTACACACCGATCCAAGTAGGGATGGACTCTATTCTCTTCCAGTGACGAAATTACTCTCACCAGCTTCCTTTGCTGCTTCTCTTGGTGTTTGGCATGCTCGTCTGGCGCATGGGTCCTATCCTACAGTTCGTCAAGCTTTACCGATGGTTGTTTTAGCATCTAGTAAATCATCTAGTTTATGCACTACATGTGTTGTTAGTAAGAGTCATAAAGTCTCGTTTAGTGAGTCTACTTTTAAGGCATCTGCCCATGTTAATTTAATTTTTTCAGATGTTTGGGGCCCTGCTCCTGTTGTTTCTAATGATGGCTATCCATATTATGTCATCTTTTTTATCACTTTCATTTCAAGTCTGAAGGTCTTTCTATATTTATCCAATTTCATACTATTGTTGAAAAATATTTTGGGCGATCTATTAAATCTTTTCAAGCTGACTGGGAAGGCGAGTTTCAATTCTTGACTCAATATTTACGTGACAATGGGATTACATAACGATCCTCTTGTCCCTATACTCCTGAACAAAATGGTTGTCCTGAAAGAAAATATAGGCATATTGTTGAAATAGTGAGAGCACTCCTGCATTATTCTAATGTTCCTTCTTGTTTTAGGATTAATGCTTTTAAAACAACCGTCTATATTATTAATAGACTACCTACACCAGGACTAAAACATCAATCCCCTTTCTGTGTTCTATTTCAAACAGATCCTGATTACTCTTTATTACTTGTCTTTGGTTGTCTTTGTTTTCCTTGGCTTCATCCTTACGCAAAGGACAAATTGTCACCTAGATCTGAACCTTGTATTTTTTTTAGGATATAGCAAAATTCATAAGGGGTATAAATGTTTTGATCGTGCTTCCGAAAAAAAAATTGTATCTCGTCATGTCATTTTTATGAACATGTATATCCATTTTCCTCGCAGGATGTACAGGTCCCCAGATCATCGACCAATTCTATTTGTGAGCCAGAAACTTTACAACTACCCATGCTGCCTTCACAACCAACACCCCATGCTTCCTTTGAGACAGTTGTTATAACTTCTCTGCTACCATCACCTAGTCCGATCTTGCACCAACCTTTAGCCGAAACAAATATACACTCACCACTACGTACCTAGCTCCCCGCCACCATATGTATTAACTACATCACATCATAATGATGGGCTTCCCTTGAGTGTTGGCATCTATCAAACTGTTGTACCTACTGCCCTATCTGATACTAATTCTCTCCAGCTTTACTACCTCTTGTTCAACGTATGGTTATTCTCCAACATAGTTGACAATATTTATTTTTTCAACTGTAAATGTTGCATTGGATCACGGATTATCATGAATCTATCTCTCTCTCTCTCTATATATATATGAAACATTACAAAAATCATATATATATAAAGGAGAACCCTAGGCCCGCCTACGTGGCGCCACCACAAACCAAGATTCCCTTTTAATTTATTTATTTTCAAAACTAGTCTTCCCTTTCATGAAAAGTTGTGAGTTTTATGAGAAGTTGTGACTTTTATGAAAATTTGCGACTTCAATGAAGAGTTGCAGCTTTTATGAAAAGGTGTGACTATTATGAAAGGTTGTGACCTTTCTGAAGGGTTGCAACTTTTCCAGATAGTTGTGACATTTCCGATAAGGCCAACAAACATTTGTTCACACTACCCTTTGTTGTCTATAAATAGAGGGATTTTCTCTCATTTTAAAACAACGGAAATTCTGAACTTACTATTCTTCTTATTTTTCTTCTTCTCCACAGTTAAATATTCGTGTACTTTGCTCCTGTTGAGTGGCTCACTAACACCATTGATTATGTTACTGATCCTGGTATTTTTTTTACAATAATAAATTTATGCTTATGTTATTAAGGATAAATGATAAGCTATTTTAATTTTCATTTTCCTTTATATTATTAATGTTCGTTACTACGTTATCTTGTATGTAAAATAATATAGTGTTTTAGTTTTAATGACTGATATGTTTAAATATTATTTTATAAATTCTATGATATTAAATTCCCGCGCGAAGCGCGGATAATTTTACTAGTATATAATAAAAGAAAAACTTAGATAGTTTTATAGAATCATATAACATAACCTAACAAGAATCTCCTACACTTTCAAACATTTCATAATAGGGGTATAACATTTTCAATGTTCATAAAGTTTTTAATCTTGTATGCACATACTAGTTTATATATTAAACTATATCAAAAGACTCCATTTTAATTTCTCAACCAAAAATTACTTTCGCATATCAGTTGTACATGCTGTCATACTCCTGAACTCTGCTTCAGCTGAGCTCCTTGAACCTGTCTCCTGTTTCTTTGACTTCCAAAAAATTAGACCTTCTCCAAATTTCACCAAGTATCCTATAATTGATCTTCTAGTTTCCACACATGCTCCCCAGTCAGAGTCATAATAAGCTGTAAGTTTAGTAGTGTCTTCTGCAGGAATTAACAGGCCTAATCCAGGTGCTTCTTTGATGTATCTAACTACTCTAAGAGTTGCATTCATGTGTTACTATTTAGGACAATGCATGAATTGACTCAAGACTTGTACTGAGAATGCAATATTTGGTCTTGTCATAGTCAGATACAAGAGCCTTCCCACCAGCCTTTGATACTTTGTAGTGTCTGTTAGTATGTTGTCACCTTCAGTTATCCCTTCATTGACATGCTCATCATATTGAACTGGTGTGAGCTTTTGATTCATTTCTAAAGGTGTGCAGGCTGGTTTTGCTCCCTCTAGGCCAAACTCAGATATCAATTCTAATGCATACTTCCTTTATGACATGAGTATGCCTTTGTTGGACCTAGAGAACTCAATTCCTAGAAAGAACTTTAACTGTCCGAAATCCTTTATCTTGAACTTCTTCTGAATGTCTAGTCTAGTGTCACACACGAGCTGTTGATTGTTTCCAGTGATGAGCAAATCATCTACATAAACCAACACCACAACAATATCATTTCAAGTGTGCTTAGTATATAGTGAATAGTCATAATGACTTTGCTTGAACCCCATATCTACCAAGGCTTCAGTTAGCTTTATATTCCATTGTCTTGGTGCCTGCTTGAGTCCAATAAGGACTTGTGTAGTTTGCAGACCTTGTGAGTCTCCCCCTGTCTGGCAAACCCACTAGGAATAACCATATAGACCTCCTCAAGAAGATCACCATTGAGGAAGGCATTATGAACATCCATCTGATAGATATACCAACCCCTGGATGCAACAAAGGCCACAATAGATCTAACAATCACCATCTTAGCAACAGGACTGAAAGTCTCTCCATAGTCAAGGCCTTTCTTCTGGCTAAAACCCTGTGCAACCAATCTTGCTTTAAATCTTTCCACAGCCCCTAAGAAACTGTTTCAATACAAATATGGAGTCAGCTTTGGAGTTTATAAAAAAAATCCAACTATATCTGCTATAGTCATCTACAACTGTAACAAAAAAACCTTTTTCCATTATAAGTAGGCACTCTGTAAGGTCCCCAAATATCACAATGCAATAGTTAAAAAATAATGCTAGAAATAGTAGTGCTTAATGGAAATGGAATTTTTGTGTGCTTGGCAACATGACACACTGTACAATGAGAATGATCATTTCCATCTAAGGACCTAAGAGACTCATATTTCTTTATTATGTCAAGAGGTACATGACCTAACCTTTTGTGCCATACATCAACTGAATCAGAAGTAACAGGTACAACAATAGACTTAGTAACAGACTTATCAGAGTTTTTGTCACTAGGACTCCTACTACTATTCACCAGTTTCTTTGGAGCTTGAGTTGGTCTTCCTCCTTTTAGTATGTAGAGTCCATGTTGTTCTTTAACAATCCCATTCACCTGATCATTTGAGAGATCCTGAAACACACAAAAGTCAGGAAAGAATGCTACCATGCAATTAAGTTCCTTAGTGATCTTGGACACTGATAGTAAGTTAACTCTGAAGTCAGGAAGGTATAGGACACTTGATACACGCTGGTTTGTTAACAAACATGTACTACCAATGTGAGAGACAATAGTAGTGTTACCATTAGGTAAGTAAACCTTATTGTGTACTTCAGTAATAGATACAGTACTAGTGTCTAATGTGTCAAGATCTGAGGTGATGTGATGAGTAGCTCCAGTAGCTACTACCCATTCACCTGCATCATATGAACACAAAAGAGCAAAAGTATGTATACATGCATCTACAGAGGCCACCTTGGTAGAAGATTCTCATGTGCTATCACCTCCAGTCTTGGTAATAGCTGGAGAATTTGCTGATACTGATCCTGAGTGAAGAATCCTCCAGGAGTTTGAGCTGCAGTTGAATTGATTCTTGACTCAGTGCTGAGAGGTGTGTCAACCTGATTAGCATAAGCTCCAGTAGTCAGACCTTTCCTCTTTGACTTGAAGTCAGCTAGATAACCAACAATTTTGTAGCATTGTTCCTTGGAGTGACCCTTGCATCCACAATGATCACATTGCAATAAGTGCCTCATATTCTTGTAACTACCAGATGAACTTGCACCACTACTATAACCTCCACTAGCACCTAATGCATTGCTGGAAAGTCCTCCTTTGAATGAGCTGGAACCTGTGTGAGAAGTTGAATTCCTATTACTGTACATGGATGTCTTTCAATTGAATCAAGTCCTGAGTTAAGTGAACTAGTATTTTCTAGGCTTCTCTGACACTCTTGGTCCATGAGGAGAGCATAAGCTTTGTTCAAAGTAGGAATCGGATTCATCATGAGAATTTGACTTCTAGGTGGTGAATATGACTCATTAAGGCCCACAAGAAACTGAAGAAGTCTCTAGTACTCATAATGTTCACCAAACTTCCTTGATTCTGGACAAGGACATGAGGGACAGGGTATGAGAGCATCATATTCATCCCAGAGATCTCTCAGTTTGGAGAAGTAGTCAGCAATTGACATTGTACCTTGGATGAGAGTGTGAATTTCCCTATGTAGATGAAATATCCTAGATCCATTCATAGTATCAAATTTTTCTCTCAGATCCAGCTATACCTTACGAGCATCAGATGCATAGACAACTGAACTTAGCAGTCCAGGTCGAACAACATTCATGATCCAGGATAAGACTACAACATTACATTTTTCCCACTGATCATGTAATACTGGTTCAAACATGGATATACCAAATCTTCCATCAACAAATCCTAATTTGCTTCGTCCTACAAGTCCAATTCTAAATGATCTACTCCACAGTGCATAGTTCTCAGATCCAGTTAATTGAAGGGAAATCAAAGAGCTACCTGAAGTGTCTGTATGTTGTAAAAAGAGAGGATGATTGTGATCGATCACTGGAAATGAAGCCATGGGTGTAACCCCAGTACTTGTGCCTTCAGTAATTGATTCAATTGCCATTTGTATAAGCTAGGTTGTAGCTGAATTTAGCCTTTAATGCTTCCTTGTGAGTCACCTTTGAACAGGGATGAACTATGAGTCCAGTGGTGAAAGTTACAACAAAATTAGTCTTCGATCAGCTGCTCTGATACCATGAGAACTCCATTAATGGAGGTTTCTGTATTCCTTAAGGTTACAGGTGAAGCTTACTTCCTGCGGTAGCCCCTTGGACCTTAGCCTCTTAAGGGTTGGGTTCTAGTGGTAGGCTCTTGGGTTGTCCGGACCCATAACTGGTAAAAGTGGTGGCCTGGTTGTCCCCACACCCCCTTATCATGCGTGTCTGTGGGAGCAGTTTTTGCTAGCGTTTTGGCACTCGCCTTATGGTTCTCAGTCCTCTTTCGCCGAGATGGCAAGGAGGACCCCTCTTTCGAGGTACAAAAAGAGTATGGTACATACGAGGTTGGTCTTTCTCAACGTGGTGTATAGCACGAAAAACCTTTCGATACAAAATAGGGCCGTTCACATGAAAGGTAAAAATGAATCCTTTCTTATCTTCTTTCCCGAGAGGGAAAGAGAAAGAGGGTCTTATGGAGGGAGACGGGAGGGAAAAGGCTTGGGCCTGCCTATCCCGATAGGACCCCATAAAAGAACGGGAGCTGTTGAGAGGTTCCATATTGTCGAGACGAAGGACAACACTTCTGTACGTGATCGTAGTATGTCACGTCGTCTCGTCCCCGCTGCATCGAAGAGTACCTATGCACTATGTTCCGATTCACTGATAAGGAAGATAGCGTTGGGGTGAGGGTCTACGATGTGATACAAAAGTATGATCAGGGGAGATACATGTTAACTATGAGAAGCATACTGAATTACAAAGAGAAATCAGAAGGAAAAGAAGAGAAGAGGATGAAATATTATTGAGTTGAATGATTCTATTGTTACATTGAATCTAGTCACTTTACATTGTAGCTTAATATCTATTTATAGACGGTAGGATTGTAACCACCTTCTCAACTAACTATGGAAGCTTCTAGAACATTCCTAACAACTTAATTAACTCACACCATACAACTTGCTTAATCTTCAATGTTGATCAACATTAACACATTATCAAATTCAAATAAACATTCATCCAATCTTTTCTCACAATTCCACAAGCATCAATTTGCACGAATATTAATATCATGTACCACCTCAGATTATGCCACACGATGAGAAATTTTAACTAGAATATTTTTATTCTAAGAACTTAAGTAGTTCTAGAATCACAAACATATATAAATATTTCTTCTTTTCTAATTTGGGTGTAGAACACAAAATAATTTTAGTTAGCACAAATATACTCAACAACACAAAAATCTAACATCCAGTTTCTCATTTTCACATATTAGCCACAAGATTCGCTTGAAAAATAACCACAATAATTTATATCATCTGCTAAGTCAAATTTACTTTTACTTAATTAACGCGATTATCATTTCTCCAAATCTTCTTCTACATAAGGAGTACGTCAATTTATTTCACCATACACAAATAATAATTATTAATATATATACATTGTATCGTTACATACCTTATTAGCACCAACACACAAAAATTTAGTCATCCTCCGCAATATTAATGTTATTGTCACATACCTTCATCAGCTTTTATACTTTCTCCACCAGTCACCCTTCTTGAAAAATTGAAAGGAGAAAGCATTTCTAGTTACCCTTTTGTTGTATTGAATCACCTTAAAGAGAGTGAGATATTCGCGCCTCAATTTAGATATATTTTTTTAATCATTTTTGTCATTTTATTTTCAATTGTAATTTATTGTATTTGTGATATATTACACCAACATACATCCAACTGCCTTTATTGCTGGCTCATTCTCCGTGATTTTGCTATCATTTTATTCTATTCTTCTCTAACACTACTACTTAAATATTTGGTAAGATAAAAATCAATTTGATTGTTTTCCATCCGAGCAAGTAAAATATCTTTTTAATATATTATTTTTGGGAAAAGTGGGTCGTATTTTTCGTAAGAACAAAATACAAAATATCCTTAAGATTGTTGGAAATCTTACAGAAAATACTTCATCACAAACACTTATGGGAATTCTCATAGGGTGAGGCGTGCCAAAGTACAATGTCCTTAAGGATATTTAACTCGATATAGGTGTATCCCCATGATTCAACAAGCTTTTCGAGTATAAAATTGAGAGCCAGAAACTAACAAAGATTCAATAAATTATTCGAGCAAAAGAATATTATAATAAGAAGAACAACCCTCTATGTTCACTCCTTTACCAAGAGTATAAGAAAAAGATATATGCAAGGAAGTCAACATCTCAAAGGAAAAGAAATAAAATTATGAGAGGAATGCCATAAAATACATTAAAGACAATTCAGTATGGACAACTAAAGACAATTCATTTTGGTGAAATGAATGTTGGAAAATTATATGCACAGCGGAAGCATACCATAATATTACTGCTTACATGAATAATAGATAACCAAATCGTTTATGCTAGAACACATATAATCATATGCTAGAATACATAAACTTGCTAAAATTTAATTCAAGAATTACATCTTGAAGCGTGAGTAGATACCATCAAGCGAATCCACAAGTTAGACAGACATTCAAGCAAATCCACAAGATAGACAACAATTATGGTCTTCTATAGTGATTCCAAGTTCACATCCGAACTTTCTCAATACTTAGGTGGGCAAGTATCGAATAGAAAACTGATTCATCTATTTTCTAGGTTAGGAGAATCTCTATTTATAAAGATTTCTTCTCAGTCAAAAAAAGAATAGAAAACCTAGTTTTTTTCCAGAAAAACCCACGTTATTCTTCTTTTTCCCATAGAAATAGGATTCTGAGTTTTAGTTAAATATGGGCACTGTAGGGACCACAAAATTAATTATTGAGGCTTCATATTATGGAAATAATTCCAAATAATTAATTTGAATTATTCTTACCATAGTAAATTACAAATCATTCCACTAGAAATTTGTGATTGCACTCCTCTATTTATATTTCAAAATTCTCCATTAAACACTTAAGTAATTCCCCATGTTAAGATTACAGATACTAATTAATAAATTAAATTACTGACGAATTTAATTTAATGATTAATTTTCTTTAGAGCACTGCTTAACTTATTTCATGTGTCGGATTCATAAATCCACTTGCAAGGTTTGACACGATGAAAACTTATAAGCTTCTCAAAAAGGCATATCATCAGTCTCTATATCGAGACATGGATTCCATCAACTAACTTATTATTTCACCAATAGATATTATTATTATCCAATCTACCAGACATATTGACCCATCTCATAAGTTTATCTTTTAATAAATCAAAATGATAATTAATATATACAGAACATAATAGTTATATCAGGATTGAGAATATAAGTACATTTAACAGTTTAGAGAATATGATTTTGTCAGTCAGTCTAAAACAACTATCTCTACTCGGTCCTGTTCAATACATACAAAATGCACTAGCACAAGAAGTTGAAACTATATCATTCTCATAATCAAGATAAATTATATATCTTGTGCTACAATCGTACCGATGACATGTCCAATTTTCATTTTAGATTGTGAACAAAAAAAAACTTTATCTTATAAGAAGCGATGATTTAATCATCTGTGTATAAGCTAAGATTGTATACACTAAATTATCTACTGTATAAGTAAATAGACACCATAAACGAATATATGATCTATTAAAACTGAATAAATATTTATTCTATAATAAATATTATATCTAAACTTATGNAAAAAACTTTATCTTATAAGAAGCGATGATTTAATCATCTGTGTATAAGCTAAGATTGTATACACTAAATTATCTACTGTATAAGTAAATAGACACCATAAACGAATATATGATCTATTAAAACTGAATAAATATTTATTCTATAATAAATATTATATCTAAACTTATGGTTAATAGTATATATCTCAGCAATCTCTCACTTAGACTTTTAACCATCGTGATTGTTATGATGTACTACATTTAAATGCATGGTTAATAGTATATACCTTAACAATCTCCCACTTAGATGTTTAATCTTGAAAATTGTTAGAATATTATGTCTAAACACATGATTAATAGTATATACCCTAACAATCTCCCACTTAGAGTCTTAACTATGCATTTACAACTTTAACAGGCATCCCTTTGTTTCTTATCGAAAGAAATTTACCAAGCTATTTTCTCATGCAATTTTGTCTAGTAGTGCTTCATCGTAACAAATCGATTTTGTATTAGATCTTGAGAGATCTTATCATGAAACCCCTCCAAGAGTGTACTTCTTTTCAGGAGTTCTATCATAAAAGTTATCTCAACCAGACAAAACAAATCAATCTTCGTTATGATTCTCCCACTACGACTAAGTACTACTATTATAATCACACTTTCATTTTCTTGAGTTTTAATATTTTCTTCAAAATCTTTCGATATTCAAATATTAACAACTTTTCATGAAGTGTTCTTTTAATTTGTTCGACATCACTCCCACTACTTGAGATAGTAGTTTTCTTATGTCTAGTAACGTTTCGCCCACTACTTAAATGCACTAGAACGTCAATTCTGACCTACCCATTAGATGTTCTTGAGCGTCTGAATTTATAATTGACTTATTTGTTATTTCTTTGTTCAATTCCTGTAAAACTAGTTTGCTTCTAGGAACATGGTTTACTAAATGATCCTTCTCTAGAAATCAGACAATTGTGTTAACAATTGCCCTTATTTTCTTTAAGATATTAAAATAAACCTTCTTTCATTCTTTAGGATATACAATTAACACACACATTTTGTTCTTAATTCCCACTACAAGAAAAGGGTGAAGTACATAAGGAATTTCCTGGAAATTAGTATGAAAATTTGTAGGAAAATAAGTTTCATGCGGAATTTCACACTAATCCCTAGGAAAATCCCCATGTAATTCACAGCTTTCATGTAGTGTCCTATTTTCTTATTCTCCCACTCAGCACATGTGTTGGACAATCCTATATCAGAACATGTCACAGATTAGAGTTACGACAAATTCAACTAGTTCTATAGTTGTTCAAGGTACTAATTTGAAATAAATTGAATTTAGAATGTGATATATGTAGTTATTAGAACATATCCCAAAAGAAGCAAAATAACTAATAATAAGTCAATAATTAATCTTATCATCTTCATAAGAGTCTACTTCTTTTCTCTTCTACACCAATCTATTATAGAGTGTCTAGTGTAGACAATTGAAATGCAATTATTCTATAAGATAAGTGACTCATATACTCCGCAGAGAAGTTTACGTCACTACAATCAGAATGCAGTGACTTTAGATATTTTTCATGATGTTATTTTCGTTTGTTTTATATATTTTGAGTTTATCAAGACATTTAGACTTACAAAACATCAAAAAATATATTCATATCATGAGTAACCTTCTTGAAAACTCAGAATACTCAAATTCACCTCTTGCCTGAATGTTCATTTACTGCACAAATCAAAATAGAATAATTATAACTTATCACTACTTCTATTTCCTTTTTAAGAGGAAATGTCTCTTGGTCATTTTTCCTTCTAAACAGGACTCACATGTTGGTAGTGACTTCACTTTCAATGAACCATTATGTCCATCCTTTAACCAACCTCGAAGTTCTATTCAGAATAAATGACTTAGACGCTAGTGTACAGATAAGTTTCATTCAATTTAAAAGATATTTTCCCTTATGAGACATATTAATATAATTCAATTCATGAGAGATAATACTAATAAAAAATTCACACATCAATATACGACAAGAGATAAAATATTCATCAAACTCAATAATATGAGAGTTACAAGAAAAAATATTAAGTATCCATCTCTTATCTAGTTAGAAACTGAAAATAATTCCTTCTAACATAAGGTACATGTACAATGCATCCTTTGAATTAATATTGCATCTCTATCGAAAGAAATTCCTGAGTAGTACTAAGTGGGTCTGCATAGTCTATTGACAATTTGAGATATAATGCATTAAATAGATCATAATATAATCCTAAATAACAAAATTCAGGGCTCATTCATACATATATATCCATGAATTTCGAAACCAATCGTTGGGATTGGAGGCACATG
The DNA here is from genome assembly GCF_019186545.1 of Solanum stenotomum. NCBI lineage: Eukaryota > Viridiplantae > Streptophyta > Magnoliopsida > Solanales > Solanaceae > Solanum > Solanum stenotomum. The sequence continues at coordinate 33,236,834 of NC_064284.1, read as the reverse complement.
TATGGCAGGGTGTCCAATTGGACACCCTTCGTCGGAAAAAATACCGCATATACAAGTAAAATAATACACAAAGTGATTAAATAACATATTTTGGACACCTTTGACATAGTAGGTACTTATAGACTAGTAGTTTCAGATGTTTTGAATGTATTTAAGATATCTTTAATGAGTCAATGCTTGCGTGTTCAAATCTCACTTGAAACAATTATTTTCTCCTTTTAAAAAAGAGCTTTTGTTATTTAATTTTTGGACCCTCTTCGTGAAATTCCTGGCTCCGCCACTGCAAATAACCATGATGCATAATGATGACTTGAAAATCATGTCGTCTTCTAACAAAATCATTCAAGCACTAGGTTGACATTCATAGTGTCCGTTATATTGCCTAAATTTTCATCTAATACAAGCACAATAATGGTAAGACTATCTCCATGTGACCTATAAGACACGAGTTAAAAGCATTCAAACACAATGTTAACATTCCTAGTATCAATTATATTGCCAAACTTTCATCTTATACATCCCCAAACTCCTAATCCTGACGATTATATCAAGAATATCTAGTTGTATGTAATCATATTGTAGCAAATAAATCAAAATAAAATAATGAAAGCTTATGCATTCAAAAATCTTCTTTAAACCGTTAAAGAGGGTGTCCAGATTGATTTTTTTAAAGTAATGGATAAGCTAAAAGCTAAAAGTCATAAGTTGGTCATATCCAACTTTTGGTTTTAAACTTATTTTTGTACTTTTTAGTCTAAAATTAGGTGTTTAAAAGTACTTTATGTCTTTCCCAAATATATTACAAATAAAAAGAGCTTCAAAGTCAAAAGTTATTTAAATAAGACAATTCAAACACCCTTCTAGTCTCTTATTTAAAATAGCATAATATCATGAACAAATTCATAAGCACTCAAATCTCTTCAGACTACACATAGTAAGTATTAATACAACAACTTGATGAAATAAGTCGTACCAAAATTTTGCTGAACAATCTGAAGTGAACTGCGAGGCTTGGAACTCGTTTATTGTCACTCCCCGAGCCTACACCGTGGGCGGGACTGACACTCGAAGACCATTGATTGCCCCAAGCGAACCCTTGTCCTAGGTTACTTAACTCAATGGAAGACAATATTTATATCTATAATGATCAATGAACTTAACTAAACTGAATAATAAAATAACTGAGAATGTTTTAAAGATTAAACATTCAACCTGGCCAAAAGTGGCAACCCAAGTCTTAACAATAAGAAATGAAAGTAAAGACAATTGAAATAATTAACTGACTGTCTGTCTATGAAGCCTCTAAAACAACTGAGATGGATGTTGGGACAAACCCCACAACATCCTAATGAACTAAACTAGAAAGCAATGAAAATAGATCCTCCGAAATGCAAGGAGGCTCACCGACTGACTCTGAACTGCTCACTGGATCAACGGTGCGCTGAAATGTCGATCCTAGTTACCAGTGTCTGCACCATAAGACGATGCAGGCCAACTGGCATCAATACATTGAATGTACGAGTATGCGAGTTGAAATGCTAAAACAACATAGGCTGGAAAGAGAATTTGAAAGAAACACTTACCATGGCTCTTCTCAACTCATGAATACTTAACTGAACTCATTTTAATATAAAGTAGTTTAAAACAAGTGCAATATAAAGAAAAGTTTTTTAAAAACATGATGTCAACTTTGTGTATGTACAAGGATACAACATAATTCTAAAATGTATGTAAAAATACAATAAACTGATGTATATAAAAAAAAATACAATAACTTCTGTGGGAGTTGCTCTAACCGACAACCATCACATAAGAGCTATAGTGATGATACAACGATCTACCTCACGCTGCCAGCGCATCCTATACCCGGCCAAAGGTATAGGACCTGAACTACCTAATGGATCCACTAGTCTATTTCGAAATGGATTCATCTAAAAAGTATGATCCTTTTCTACCCATGGTGGCTACATGGTTTTATGGTGACGTAAGTTATCTGAACTCATGCTCGTCCCCAATTCGGTGCTCAATACTACTTCCAAAATATACTAGCTCTTATGTATTAACAAAACATACTTCTTCTATGATTTGAGATTAGTGCTCAAAAACTTAGCTCAAATGCTATCTTGGAAATCTCAGTTTCCCTACTTACTTCATTTAGAAAGCTATTACTCTTTTCTGAAAACCAACCTGAAGGCCCTTTGGAAATCTCAGTTTCTGCTTTTATTTAAATGTGTAAAACATTTTAAATCTCTTTGGGAAATACTTAGTCCCCATATGTTTCTTTGAAGAAAAGAACTTCAACATTACTCGTTACTGAACTCAAAACTTAAGTCTTAAAACAAAGTTATAACGTTTGTAAAAGACTTATGAAAGCTTGAAATGAACTTCTCTTGAATTTGATCTTAACTTCTCTTGACTTGACTCTTAACTGATCCTTGAATTGAATTATGGATTCAAGAATTAAGATTTGTTATTGGAAAGATCTCATGTTGTTTAGGAATGATTTTAGATAGCTAAACATGAGAAAAGACCGAAACTCAATATTTGAAGGTGGGTCCGCGATGCGGAGGCATAATTAAATTTTGGTTTTGAAAACTTCTTTTGAGGCAGAACACCTCATGTCAGCTCTGCGACGCGAAGCTGAAATGTTCAAATCTGGGAACTAGGCACGCGACGCGTGTCCACCCCTTAATTTCGTCCGACGAAATTTCTTCTTCATTTTCCAACCCCAAATCACCCAAACTCAATTCTTTTTTTCTAGATTACTTTTAGATACAGATACCCAGCAAATGTACCTAAGAACCTAACTCGAAACGACCCTATAATGCGACGTAACGAACTCAGAAACTTCCCAACTCAGTCAAATTCAAGAATAGGTATCAAGATCATCAATATTCATATGCTTTTAGGACAAATCCAAACTGAAATAAATATGCTTGGCACGTGAGAGAACGATCCCAATGTTATGAGAGCCTCACATACCTAATAGAAGCAACTCTTTGGCGAAACACCAACTTCCTTGATCGATCTTGATGAATTTTCCCTTTTCTCCTTCTTTTTTTCTCTTCTCCTTTCTCCTTAGCCCTAGCGTGAAAATCCCAAATTCTAAAACTGACTAAAAGCTAATTTGACCCATATTAAACTCCTAAAAATGGATTAAAATAATAGGGCAAATGAAAAGACTAAAATGTCCCTTAAAATTCTGGATTGGACATTTCCTTAATCCAACAACCCAACTTCCAAAGGGAATGACTCACTCATACAAACTCGGAATCGCGCAAACTTGGCGGCGTTGGAAAGATCGCCCCAAGAGCTTTCCAACCAATCTGGAACTACACTTAACTCATCCTGAGGTACGAGTTATGGCCGATTAAAGTTGACCAAAAACTCAATTTTAACTTACTTGCAATTTTCCAGATTTCCTTATACTTTCCAAAAATAACTATTTCCAAATTTTAAACTTCCTTCTAGTTCTTTCTAGTTGCGAGATGTTACAATATCTCACCTTTAGGAACATTCATCCTCGAATGAGATTTACTCTTACTAAGCTAAGGGTAATAATATCAAGTTCAAACACCCAACAAGCAAATGCAAACAAACAACATTCTTACTCATAATTTAGGTAGTACTAAAAAGAAAATTAGTACCTTGGTCAGCATTTTCTCCGGTTTCAAAGAGATGTGGATATCTCTTCTTCATATCATCCTCATCTTCCCAAGTAGCTTCTTCAACAAATTGGTTCCTCCAAAGGACTTTGACTGATACTACCTCTTTTGTTCTCAACTTGCGAACTTGGCGATCTAGAATCTGAACAGGAATCTCCTCATAAGATAAGCTATCCTTGATCCCAATATTTTCAGTTGGTATGATCAATGAAGGACTGCCCATGCATTTCTTCAACATAGAGATGTGAAATGCCAGATGAACCGCTGCCAACTCTTGTGGTAGCTCTAACTCATAAGCTACATTGCCAATCCTTTTGGATATTCGATAAGGTCCAATATACCGGGGACTAAGTTTCCCCTTCTTACCAAACCTCATAACACCCTTCATGGGTGAAACTTTCAAATATACCCAATCATCTACTTCGAACTCTAACGCCCTTCTCCTAACATCAGTGTAGGATTTTTGCTCTTTCGCCAACCAAACCTTACAGCCTCAAATCTCAAATCTCCTCTTTTAGTTCTTCAACAATGGTTGTAACTTTCTCAAATCTTCACACTGAAGCTGGTCTTAAGTCTGTTAATGACCATCTTTCTGGAAAAACTTATATTTCTGGAGATCAGTTGACTAAGGATGACATTAAGGTATATGGGGCAATTTCTGAACAGCCCAGTTCAGATCTTTACCCCAATGCTAGTAAATGGTACCAAGCTGTTTCGGCAAAACTTGCCTCAAGTTTTCCTGGGAAAGTTGTTGGTGTGAGATTCGGAAGCCAAGCTGCTCCTGCTGAAGCTGCACCCGCTAAGGAAGCTGTCAAGCCTGCCGCTGATGACGATTACAATGATAATATTGATCTCTTTGGAGAAGAGACAGAGGAGGAGAAGGCAGCAACAGAATCAAGGGAGGCTGCTAAGGCATCTACTAAGAAAAAAGAGAGTGGAAAGTCATCCGTTCTTATGGACGTTAAGCCTTGGTATGATGAAACTGGAAAAGGCTGTTCGTGGTGTTCAGATGGAAGGGCTTCTTTGGGGAGCATCCAAATTGGTCCCAGTTGGATACGGGATTAAGAAATTGCAGATCATGCTAACCATTGTCGATGACATTGTCTCTGTGGATACCCTCATTGAGGAACGCCTAATACAAAAGCCTATCAACGAATACGTCCAGAGTTGTGATATTGTTGCCTTCAACAAAATTTAAGGTCAACACGAGATGGAACTTTCTATCTGGATTGAGCCTTGTCAGGCTATATTTTTGCTAGCTTTTGAGTTCTGAAACTTTATTTCTAGTATTTATCGCTCTTTTTGTTCAAGTGCGTTTAGTCATGAGAATGGAAATGTTACTTTGAAAGCATATGAAGCTGAGAATTATGATCATCCATTATACCTTCTTTTTTTAAAAAAGTGTAAGATTTTTAACGACTCTGTGCCGTTTTTAACCTTTCTTGAATCACATTCACCTTCTCAATAGCTTAGTGAACTAAATCGGGTCCTATCAACCCTGTTTCACCAACTTCAAACCATCCAATAGGAGATCTACATCTTCTCCCATAAAGAGCTTCATAAGGAGCCATTTGGATGCTAGAGTGGTAACTGTTGTTGTAAGCAAACTCAATGAGAGGTAAGTGATCATCCCAATTGCCTTTGAAATCAATCACACAAGCCCTCAACGTATCTTTTAATGTCTGAATAGTGCGCCCTGCTTGCCCATCAGTCTGAGGATGAAAGGCAATACTTAAGTTCACCTTTGAACCCAAACCTTTCTGAAAAGATTTCCATAACTGTGCAGTAAATTGTGCACCTCTATCTGAAATAATGGAGACTAGGACTCCATGAAGTCTTACCACCTCCTGAATATATAACCTGGAATAATATTCTACTGAATGGGTAGTCTTTACTAGCAGAAAATGGGTTGATTTTGTCATTCTGTCGACAATCACCCAAAGAGAATCATGCTGTCTGCGAGACCTTGGCAAACCTATGATGAAATCCATACTAATCATCTCCCACTTCTATTCTGAAAGTTCTATATTCTGCGCCAAACCACCGGGCCTTTGGTGCTCTATTTTAACTTGCTGGTAATTTGGACACTTAGCAACAAATTTTGCAATGCTCTTCCTCATAGTATTCCACCAATACACTTCTTTCAAATCACGATACATCTTTGTGGAACCTGGATGAATGGAATAGCTGGAGCTATGAGCTTCCTCCATGATCCTCTCTTAGATTCCATCCACCATAGGTACACACAATCTACCTTGATAGCTCAAAACACCATCTCCCCCTTGTTCAAAAGCTAATACTTTTTGCTTATGAACATTTGCCTTCAATTCAAGCAAAATGAAATCTTGGTCTTGCTTTTCTTTCACTTCTGACACTAACGATAATTCAGCCCCATTCGTCACCATTATTCCTCCTTTTGTGGAATCCATAAGTCTGACTCCCAAGCGTGCAAGTCTGTGCACATCCTTTGCTAACTCTCTCTTTTCTTCCTCAACATGGGCAGTACTACCCATAGATAACCTGTTTAACGCATCAGCAAGCACATTACCCTTACCTGGGTGGTAAAGAATACTCATGTCATAATCCTTGAGTAATTCTAACCACCTCCTCTGTTTGAGATTAAGCTCTTTCTGGGTGAACACATACTGAGGGCTCTTATGATCTGTGAATATATCAACATGAACACCATACAAATAATGACGTAATATCTTCAAAGCGAATACTACAACAGCCAATTCTAAGTCATGGGTTGGGTAGTTCTTCTCATGAACTTTCAATTGTCTAGAGGCATAGGCTATAACTTTGCCATTCTGCATTAAGACACAACCCAAACCAACTCTAGATGCATCACAATACACCACAAAACCTTGAGTACCTTCTGGTAAGGTTAAAACTAGGGCAGTAGTCAACCTCTTCTTGAATTCCTGAAAGCTTTTCTCATAATCTTCAGACCATTGAAACTTCAATGTTTTCTGAGTCAATTTCGTCAAAGGAGACGAAATAGACGAGAACCCCTCTACAAACCTTCTATAATAGCCAGCTAAACCCAAGAAACTCCTAATATCAGTTGGAGATGTGGTTCTAGGCCAATTCTGCACTGCCTCAATTTTCTGAGTATCCACTCTAATTCCATCACTGAAAACTATGTGGCTCAAGAACGCCACAGACTCAAAACAAAACTCACACTTAGAGAACTTGGCATACAACTCTCTATCTTTCAAAGTCTGAAGAACTATTCTGAGATGGCTAGCATGATCTTCTTCATTCCTTGAATAGATTAGTATGTCATCAATGAAGACGATAACAAACATATCTAAATAAGGTTTGAAGACTCTATTCATAAGATCCATGAACGTTGATGTTGCATTAGTCAAACCAAAGGACATGAACAAAAACTCATAATGACCATATCTGGTTCTGAAAGCTATTTTTGGAATGTCACATTCCCTCACTCTTAATTGATGATAGCCTGATCTGAGGTCAATTTTCAAGAAACATGAAGCACCCTGAAGCTGATCGAAAAGATCATCAATCCTTGGAAGAGGATACTTATTCTTGATGGTAACTTTATTCAACTGACGGTAATCTATACACATCCTAAATGAACCATTTGTCTTTCTCACAAACAAGACCGGAGCGCCCCAAGGTGAGACACTTGGTTGAATGAAGCCCTTATCTAATAGATCATTTAACTGCTCTTTCAACTCTGTTGGTGCCATTTTGTATGGCGGAATAGACATAGGACGAGTATCTGGAAAAAGATCTATACCGAAGTCTATCTCTCTCTCAGGAGGGATTCCGGGAAGATCATCTAGAAAGACTTCTGGAAACTCTTTTACTACTGGAACTGACTGAATATGAGGTATCTCAACACTAGAGTCATTAACTCGGACTAAGTGATAGACACACCCCTTAGAAACTAACTTCTTTGCCTTAAGGTACGAAATGAAACGACCCTTAGGCACTACTGAACTGCTTTTCCATTTTAAGACTGGCTCATTTGGAAATTGAAACTTGACTACTCGAGTTCTACAATTAACTAAGGCATAACAGGCATGAAGCCAATCCATACCAAGAATGACATCAAAGTCTACCATGTCTAACTCAATTAAATCAGTCATGGTACTCTTGTGATTGACGAAAATAGGACAATCACGATAGACTCTCTCTGCTAGAATAGACTCACCAACACGTGTGGAAACACTGAATGGTTCACTAAGTTGCTCATGAATAACATCAAAATTCATAGCAACATATGGATTTACAAAAGATAAACTCGCTCCTGGATCTAGCAAGGAATAAACAGTAAAGTCAAAGACTTGAATCATACCAGTGACAATATCTGGAGAATCCTCTTGCTCTTGGTGACTAGTGATAGCATATAACTGGTTTGTTCCTCTGCCAGTACCAGAAGTAGCTCCTCTAGGTGCAGCCCTGTCTGGTGGAGCAACTGAAGAAGACTGAGCTCGATTGCCCCCATTACCATTTCCCTGCTTGCTCTTTGGACACTCTCTCATGAAATGCCCAGTCTGACCACACTTGAAACAACTAGTGGAACCCTCACGACAAATACCTGAGTGGTTCCTACCACACTTGGCTCAGGCAGGAGGCTTACTACCCCCTTGCCCCACACTACCCTAGGAATAAGCAGGCTTAGCTCTGGAATTCTGACCATTGTACTCACATTTGTTCTTAGGTGCAGGTGCACTAGTAGATCATGGAGCAGGTCCCTTCTGTTTCTGTTGGAAGGATAATCGGTTGGCATTACTCTTCTGCTGCCCAGACTCATTCCCGGTCTTAGCACTCTTGTTCTTGAACTCCTCTATATCTCTCAGCTTATCTTTCTCTACCTGCTGCACATAGACCATCAACCTCGAAATGTCCATGTCCCCAATAAGCATTGTTGTTATGCCTTTTTTGCTTGATAGACAGCCCAACCCAGCAACAAACAAGCTCATTCTATTCCTCATGTCCTTAACCATCTCCGAAGCATATCGGGATAGTTGGGTGAACTTCAACCCATATTCATAAACGCTGAGAGAATCCTGCTTAAGTGTTAGAAATTCCCATACCTTAGCCTCTTTCAATTCTCAGGGAAAGAAACGCCCCAAGAAAGCCTCTTCAAAGCATGCCCAACTCGCAGGTGGTGCATCCTCAGCACTACACCATTTCCACTGATCAAACCAAGTCCTAGCAAAATTCTTCATTTGATATGCAGCTAGCTCAACTCTCACAGTATCAGTAACATGCATCACATCGAACACATTTTTCAGTTCCGCAATGAAGTTCTCTGGATCCTCTACAGTGCTTGAACCGGTGAAAGTTAGAGGATTCATCCGTAAGAACTCACGAATCCTTGAAGTGTCAGCCTCTTCCTGTCGAGCCTCTCTATTACCCAGTTTGGTTGGTCACAACTTGACTGAGCATCATTATAGCCTCTATGAACTCAACATTGGTGACTTCTCCTTAAGGTTGCACTTTAGGTGCATTGGATAACTTTTGTTCCTCAACATTCCTCCTAGCTGGACAACCTTTGACTGCTCTTCGTGGAGGCATGATTATCTAAAACATGTGCAGGCATGAACTAGAGGGAAACTTTTTAGAGATAAACTCTAATGTACGAAATGAGTATGAAAGAAGTGAAGGAATTCCTAAATGTTACAGCCTCCTAATTATATATTTGGCGCGCTTCACACCGATAACTAGGACACTACAGACACGGCTTCATAGACTCCCTAGGACTCTTGAACTCTGTGCTCTGATACAAAGTTTGTCATGCCCCGAGCCTTTACCGTGGGCGGGACTGGCACTCGAAGACCATTGTTGGCCCCAAGCAAACCCTTGGCCTGGCTTACTTAACTCAGCGGAAGACAATATTCATATCTATAATGATCAATGAACTTAACTAAACTGAATAATAAAATAACTGAGAATGTTTTAAAGATTAAACATTCAACCTGGACAAAAGTGGCAACCCAAGTCTTAACAATAAGAAATAAAAAGTAAAACTACTGAATAACTAACTGATTGTCTGTCTATGAAGCCTTTAAAACAATTGAGATGGATGTTGGGACAAACCCCACAACATCCTAATGAACTAAACTAGAAAGCAGTGAAAATAGATCCTTCGGAATGCAAGGAGACTCATCGACTGACTCTAAACTGCTCACTGGATCAACGGTGCTGAAATGTCGATCCTAGTTACCTGTGTCTGCATCATAAGACGATGCAGGCCAACTGGCATCAATACATTGAATGTAAGAGTATGCGGGTTGGAATGCTAAAACAATATAGGCTGGAAAGAGAATCTGAAAGAAACACTTATCTTGGCTCTTCTCAACTCATGAATACTTAGCTGAACACATTTCAATATAAAGCAGTTTAAAACAAGTGCAATATAAAGAAAAGTTGTTTAAAAACATGATGTCAACTCTGTGTATGTACAAGGATACAACATAACTCTGAAATGTATGTAAAAATACAATAAACTGATGTATATAAAAAAATACAATAACTTATGTGGGAGTTTCTCTAACCGACAACCATCATATAAGAGCTATAGTGATGATACAACGATCTACCTCATGCTGCCAGCGCATCCTATACCCGGCTAAAGGTATACGACCTGAACTGCCTAATGGATCCACTAGTCTATTTCGAAAAGGATTCATCTAAAAAGTATGACCCTTTTCTACCCATGATGGCTACTTGATTTTATGGTGACGTAAGTTATCTGAACTCATGCTCGTCCCCAATTCGGTGCTCAATACTACTCCCAAAATATACTAGCTCTTATGTTTAAACAAAAACATACTTCTTCTGTGATTTGAGATTAGTGCTCAAAAACTTAGCTCAAAGGCTATCTTGGAAATCTCAGTTTCCCTACTTGCTTCATTTAGAAAGCTATTACTCTTTTCTGAAAACTAGCTCGAAGGCCCTTTGGAAATCTCAGTTTCCGCTCTTATTTAAATCTGTAAAACATTTTAAATATCTTTGGGAAATACTTAGTCCCCATATGTTTCTTTGAAGAAAAGAACTTCAACATTACTCTTTACTGAACTCAAAACTTAAGTCTTAAAACAAAGTTATAACGTTTGTAAAAAACTTATGAAAGCTTGAAATGAACTTCTCTTACTTGACTCTTGACTTCTCTTGACTTTGATCTTAACTGCTCTTGACTTGATTCTTAACTGATCCTTGAATTGAATTATGGATTCAAGAATTAAAATTTGTGATTGGAAAGATCTCATGTTGTTTAGGAATGATTTTAGATAGCTAAACATGAGAAAAGACCGAAACTCAATATTTGAAGGTGGGTCCGCGATGCGGAGGCATAATTAAATTTCGGTTTTGAAAACTTCTTTTGAGGCAGAACACCTCATGTCAGCTCTGCGATGCGAAGCTGAAATGTTCAAATCTGGGAACTAGGCGCGCGACGCGTGTCCACCCCTTAATTTCGTCCGACGAAATTTCTTCTTCATTTTCCAACCCCAAATCACCCAAACTCAATTCTTTTTTTCTAGATTACTTTTAGATACAGATACCCAGCAAATGTACCTAAGAACCTAACTCGAAACGACCCTATAATGCGACGTAACGAACTCAGAAACTTCCCAACTCAGTCAAATTCAAGAATAGGTATCAAGATCATCAATATTCATATGCTTTTAGGACAAATCCAAACTGAAATAAATATGCTTGGCACGTGGGAGAACGATCCCAACGTTATGAGAGCCTCACATACCTGATAGAAGCAACTGCTTGGCGAAACACCAACTTCCTTGATTGATCTTGATGACTTTTCCCTTTTCTCCTTCTTCTTTTCTCTTCTCCTTTCTCCTTAGCCCTAGCGTGAAAATCCCAAATTCTAAAACTGATTAAAATCTAATTTGACCCATATTAAACTCCTAAAAATGGATTAAAATAATAGGGCAAATGAAAAGACTAAAATACCCCTTAAAATTCCTGATTGGACATTTTCTTAATTCAACAACCCAACTTTCAAAGGGAATAACTCACTCATACGAACTCGGAATCGCGAAAACTTGGCGGCATTGGAAAGATCGTCCCAAGAGCTTTCTAACCAATCTGGAACTACACTTAACTCATCCTGAGCTAGGAGTTATGGCCGATTGAAGTTGACCAAAAACTCAATTTTAACGTACTTGCAATTTTCCAGATTTCCTTATACTTTCCAAAAATAACTATTTCCATATTTTAAACTTCCTTCTACTTCTTTCTAGTTGCGAGATGTTACTTTATCTTCTATGTCATAGCAATGGCGTAGAGTAAGCTTCTGAAAATTCGTTGGACACATTAGGATATTTATAAATTAAAAGAATATATATATATATATATATATATATATGTGTGTGTGTGTGTGTGTGTGTGTGTGTGTGTGTGTGTGTGTGTGTGTGTGTGAGAGAGAGAGAGAGAGAGAATTAGACATCATATTACACATATAACATAGTATAAAAAATAAAACTAATCAACAAATTATGTAGTACTAACTTGATAGAAAAGTACCAAATACATTTTTAAACTTTTGCCCCTTTCTTTCTATAGTTGATCAGAAAGGAATTTAGAGTTCATTAATTTAAATGTTTGAACAATCTCTTATTGGTCACAATGTCTAACGTGAATTTGCACGATATCTATGATAGGTGTTGTCATCAAAATTGAGCATCATAAGTCGTTAAATTATACTTGAAGAACTCAAAAGATATACTTGTACATACATCTTAGCATCAAGTAGCATTATATTCCCTTATTCTTTAGTAACATCAATTAGAACTTGAAGATACAAAGTCCTTATAAATTCATAGAACATGTAAGATGCAACTACCTACTTTGTTTCGTGCCAACAAAAAAAATATAGGAGCAAAATCTCACTTCTTACATGTACCAAAATATGCAGTACTTCTCAACTTTATATCTTGCAAAATCATTAAGTATTTTATGATTTTGCAAGATATAAAGAACTCACCAGTTTTGATGTTGAGAGAGACTAATTTTAGGTTGGTTCCAATGAGACCTTCTGATAGTCATGCACATTTTGAAGTTATGATGTTCAAACACGTCGATATAAATATGGCTTCCACGTATTTAATAAGCAATTAAATTAGGCCAGAAAGGGCAAAAATATATGATATGTTGTTTTCGTCCTAACATTGTTAGCTTATATATACGGATAAATAAATTGTACCAAATTTTTTCTGATGACTCGCTTATCTTCTATGTCATAGCAATAACATAGAGTAAACTCCTGAAAATTGTTGGACACATTAGGATATTTATAAATTAAAAGAATATATATAGTATACGATGTTGTAAAATAGAATTAATATTACTAAGATTAAAGGTTTTTAGTAAATAATTATAATTTAAAGAACATAGGACAAGTGCTTTTAAATGATTATACAGATTGTCATAGAGTTACTTGTATTTTGAGATCGAAATGATGACCAGATATTATTGAAACATTTCAAAATACATTCAAAGTTTAAATATGGGGAGAAAGTGACATTTCTTTAGTAGTATTATAATTTACTTCACTCAATTTTGTAAATAAAAATTTAACCAACAAAAATTTAAAAAAATATCAATACAATAAATGTCACAAATAGTCTTTCCTCTTGAGGTTATGAACATAAATCATTGACACCATTTAAGTATAGTTTTTCTCTTAAATATTCATATTTGAAATTTAGTATGTGCATGACACTAATAAGGATTACCATAAATATTTCAATATTTTATCTTTATATGTAATCTATCTTTTACCAATTAATATTTGAGTAAGACTATCATAGAGAGATAATTCTACAAAAAAGATACTTTATTGTTATAACGAATGATGGTTAAATTGAGGTTTGAGTTTATGTCAATTATTTAGATTGACCAATTATTTGTTTTAGATATATATATATATCAGTAGCATAATTTAATTTTAATATCTGAACAACATCACCTTTGGTGAAAAATATTTCATTTCTGTAAGTTTCTACCTTATCTTTGTAGAATTGTAGTCTTCTCTTTTTTCCTGCCGCTCACATATCATATAGTTGTTGTCTAATGAAAGTAGAATCTTACAGAAGTTGTATCGTGATATAATATATTAAACTTTTTCAATAATAAAAATTAATTGATGAATAAAATTTAGAGTATTGTTTATAAAATCTTTAATTTGATTTAAGATTATTTTATGACCAATCACTATTTTCTTTTCTATTTTTATATAGCTAACAAGGAGTGTATCTGATGACATAAAATTTTCTCAAATTAAAATGAACACAAAATAATAGAAAAAAATATATATGGAAAGATACATAGCCAATGAAGAAGGAAGACGAAAATATATTTTCATGCTATATTCACTATAGTGTTCCATTTGATTAAAATCTCTTGTCACCAACACTTTATTTTCTTCGTTCATTTTTACTTACATATCTATTAAAAATAATTGTTATCATGTCTATATTATCATATTATAAGTAAAAGTGAAATTATATTTTTGAAATAGTGGATTTAACATCAAAACTACTGATTCAATTGACAACGTTGATGGCCGTTGTTTTAGCAAAATCATAAAGAAATTGCTTCATTTGAGGGTAAAAAAATAAAAAATAAAAAACGAAAGAAAAATATCTAACCCAAATCATGTGACTTTTTTCATATTTGTATATTATTATTGTCTTTCCCGCAACTTTTCTTCACTATTAACTCATGAAAATCGTAAGAAAAAATTCGAGTGTGATTTTATGAATGATTTGCTACAATTTGTTCACCAACTCTTGCTTATGTGGTACCTCGAATTTCGTTGAATTTTGAACTTACTTAACTGTTGCAAATAACTCTGAGATATTTTAAGAAGAAGAAGAGTAGAAAACTTTCAAAAATCGTAGTTTAAAAGTGAGAGGAAACCCTCTATTTATAGCTAACAAATAGTAGTATGAATAGGTGCTAATTGTTCCTTATCAGAAAAGTTACAACCTTTCGAAAAAGTCACTGTTCATCGGAAAAATCACAACCTTTTGCAAAAGTCAGAACTCATCGAAAAAGGCACAACCCTTCGAAAAAGTCACAACTCATCAAAAATGTCAAAACACGTAAAAAAGTCGCAATCCTTTGAAAAAGTCACATCTCTTTGAGAAAATCACAACCCTTTAATATGAAAGGGTATCTACATTTAATATAATACAAATAATTAATTTAATAAATAAAATAAATTGAATATTTTTAATTGGGGATATTATAGTAATTCAACATTCTATTTAGGAGTTCATGCTTTTAAGGGAGTATAGAAGATATATAAAAGAATATATTGTTCATCATATTCTACATACTCATAACATAGTATAAAAAATAAAACTAATCAACAAAAAATGTAGTACTGATTTGATAGAAGAAGTACCAAATACATTTTTAAATTTTGCCCCTTTCTTTCTATAGTTGATCAGAAAGGAATTTAGAGTTCATTAATTTAAATGTTTGAACAATCTCTTGATTGTCACAATGTCAGATTTGAATCTGCGGGATATATATGATATATAATGTCATCAAAATGGAGTACATAAGTCGTTAAATTATACATGAAAAAATCAAAATTAAGATCTACTTGTATATGTATCTTTGCATCAAATAACATTCTATAGTTTTCTCCCCCCAAGTTTATTAGAACCTGAAAAGACAGTCTTTACAAATTCATAGAACTTATAGGATGCAACTACCTACTCCAAGAAAAAAATATAAGAGCAAAATCTCACTTGTTACATGTATCAAAATATGTAATACTTAACAACTTCATATCTTGCAAAATCATAAAGTACTTGATGATTTTACAAGATATAAAGAACTCACCAATTTTGATGTTGACAGAGACTAATTTTAGGTTGGTTCCAACGAGACCTTCGAATAGCATTGGCACCTTTTGAAGTTATAATGTTCAAACACACCTATATAAATGTGGCTTCTATGTGTTTAATAGCCAATTAAATTAGGCAAGAAAGGACAAAAATGTGTTGTGTTCATCCTAACATTGTTGTTTTATATATAAGGGTAATATGTGAAAGGAAAGTCCAAAGAGCATTAATCAAGAAATAACTATACTTTGTGGTTAAGCAAATCAAATTTAATCTTTCATTAAATGTTGTTTTTTTCCCTTCCCTTATCCCGCCTATAGAAAAATTAGTAGAAAATAATAGAAACTGGGAATGAAGATTCAATGAATAATGAGTTAAAATAATTGCCAGATTCAACTCTCATCACTTTCAAACTTCACGATAGATGAAGACTACCATCTCCATCTATGACACTAGCGATTCAAGAGCTATGAAAGGGAGGTTAATGTGTTCTTCAATGTGTATTATGGGTACCATTTTTAAAAAACAAAAATGAACAAACTAACATAATTATTACCATCAAAAGTGGTTCTATTTATATGATATTAAACTTAACAAGTATGATTTCAAAAACCTCACTGACCTCCCTTGTAGTTTGCAATATTTCTAAATCAGGATGCACAATGCAAGTGAAGCCTCATAACATTCATACTAAATTAGGATGCACAATGAAAGTAAGGTCTCATACCATAACCTCCCCTAATGGTTTGCAATATTTACTAAATCAGAGGATGCACAATGCAGGTGAGACCTCGAAATACTAACCTCCCTTGTGGTTTGCTATATTACTATTCATATGCATTTCAAAAAAACAAAAACAAAAAACGAAGGTCAAGTCGTGAAATAATATTATATTAAACAAAGGCATCATTGAACTGTTGGACAAGCTGGTGGTCTCCAATTGCCAATCTAACTACCATAACAATCTTGCAGTTGTCCCCTATAGGACCACAAAACAACAAGAACTCAACCCTGTTTCCCACTGCCAAAATATCATAATCCAAATTTGTTGATAAGTAATATACAACTGCAGGAAAGTATAGGTATTATAAGTTTTGAGGAAGCTAGTCCCAAGCACTAGTTACTCCAGGACCATATCCCCCACTATAATTGCCATAACCACCACTACTATTACCTCCATCATAGTAATTCATACCACCTCCTCCTCCGCCTCCACCTCCGCCTCCACTTCTATTGTATGACGAATCCCTCCTGAAGTCACGCCCACCAAATCGCCCTCCGCCAGCTCGCCTGTTTCTGCCTCCTCCGAATGATGAACGGCTAGCATAACGAGTCAACCATTCAGGTACATCCTGATTAGCTTCTTGCATCAAGTCAGCTAGCGGTTTGGCCATGGAAAGGTTACCATCATTAAAGAAAGCAGTTGCTAATCCTGTCTTGCCTGCACGACCTGTCCTGCCTATACGGTGCACATAATCATCAATGTCATTAGGAAGGTCAAAGTTTATAACATGAGAAACATGAGGGATATCAAGGCCTCGAGCAGCCACATCCGTCGCAACTAAAATTGGGGTATCTCCTCTCTTGAATGTTCTCAACGCTTGCTCCCTTTCCTGTAAACAATAAACCCACAGGTAATGTTGACTATGATGAGCTGCAAAATAATGCAAGTAATAGTTGGTGAAACACAAAAACCGGACTGAATATACAAGTATCAGGTACATGCTACATGCACACATGCCCCTTCTCCTCAGCATGTGATGCAAATATTGATTGCTAGGTGCTTTGAGGATAAAGGGAACTTCATTCAGAAGATCGAGATGAACCGTTTGCTTTTGTTTCATTTTTGGTGTAAAGAGAATTTTTGTAAATGATGCTGAAGCAGTGAAAGAACTCGTTCAATCCCTTTAAGAATAGGAAGGGATATTCTGATCGTATCTCGTAAATATTTTGGCAGCACCTCCTTGGTGTCATATTATTAATGCACTTACCACGTCTCAAACANAAAAAAAAAAAAAAAAAAAAAGAGGAGTGGTGCCATTTAATCACATTGTAACAGAAGCACAGAACAGTGTACACGGTCATGTTTGAAGATCAATTTGATTTGATCTATCTCTATCAATTCCCAATCTCACATACCTGCTGAGTCCTATCACCATGAATGGCAGTTGCAGGAAATCCATTAATACACAGCCAATGCTCCAATGCATCAGCACCCTTCTTTGTTTCGACAAATACCAAAGTTAGATTATGCTGCAGAAAACAATATAATACAGTTAATAAGATTGCCAGTTGATTTAAACAAAAACTTAAGACACCGCATTGTGCTTTATCATGTATAAACTTTATAGGCCTAATGCAACAAAATCATTGTTACACAAAGCAGCAAACGGGGAGGAGGATGCAGTCATGTTGTTCTGAAGAATTTTAAGAGGAAAGCCAGTCAATTAAAATGAGAACACAGGCAGAATGAAAATCAAAGCAGACTCCAATCTAGGAAATTCAGCATTCATATCTATATATAGAAGGTAAATAAACAAACAAAACCAATCATGGACAGAATGAGCAGCTAATAGTGATCAGGCAAGAGAAGACTTAAGCTAGGTGACTTTATAGACCAAAACAAGTAGCTAGCAAACATTCTTAATTCTTTGCTATGTTCCTGGGATTAGGAGTCCTAATTTCTTCCCCTCTCAGTCAAGCTGCTCCAAGTACCTTAAACAGGACTAAAGTAGTTGAGAATAATTTCTATAGCAAGAGAGAGCCAAGAGTCATATGCTACCTTGCCATGAACCCCATTAGCCATCTGTGCATGAAGTAGATCCATAAGATGGCTTCTCTTGTCAACATCATGAACAAACTCAACTCGCTGAACAATCAAATCAGTACTAGAACCAACCCGTCCAACTGCCAAAAATATGTAGTTTGCAAGAAAATCAGATGCCAGTCTCTGCATTCCCAAAAAACAAATGAAGAAAGAAAGGGTTAGAGATCATACACAAAACAAGACTACAACTGCTCAGAAGATTTTACTCACAACCAACTAAACAATTTGCAAGGCGAATTTGCCAGCATTGCAAGAAGACAGGTGTCGTCATGTAACAAGAAGAAATATTTGGATTCCGCAAGGAAGGTTTTTTGGGGGGTGGGGGTGGGAGGCGACACTGGAGAAAGAAAAAGAAAAAAATGGATTATTTAGTAGAAGCTCAAACCATGGTTTAAGATGATGTGGCATTCCAATAGAAAGTGTCTGTAAGTAGCAGAATACTAACAATAATAACACTGAATTGGATCACTGAAGAAGCAAATGGTACTTTTGGATGCTCTGTTTGGAAGACAATCAGAAGACTAGCCATCTTTTATTCCCAATCTATCCTTTAGGATTGGGAATGGGGTGAAAACCAGTTTTTGGAATGAACTCTGGTTAGGAGAAGAGAATTTGAAGATCATGTTCCCAGATCTTTATATATTGAGTCTACAACAGATGGGCACCATGGCACAGCTGTGGAGCCCTCAAGGTTGGGATTTGATCTTTAGGAGGGCTTTAAATGACTGGGAGATTGACAGAGTAGCAGAATTACTACAGACACTTGATGCATTTCCATGTGTCACTGAAGGTCCTGACACTCCAATCTGGAAAATGCAAAAGAAAGGGATTTTCACTGTGAAGTCTTGTTACTGGAGTTTAAATTCTAATCAGACTATGGAAATGGAATGGCCTTGGAAACTAATTTGGAAAATCAACATCCCTCACAAGGTTTCAGGTTTCAGTTGGCTGGCAATCAGGAAAGCATGTCTAACCCATGAAGTGTTACAAAGAAGAGGTATACAGATTTGCTCAAGGTGTTACATGTGTGGGGAAGAGGCAGAAGTTAACAGTCACCTTTTCTTACACTGCAGAACAGCTGTAAATCTGTGGGACATGTTCTTATGTATACTTGGAGTTAACTGGGTAATGCCCAAGACTACTTTAGACTTGCTGAGACAGTGGGAAGGAGTGGGCAGAAGAAGAAGATCCGAAGAAGACTGGTGGAAGTGCATCCCAGCCTGCATTTGGTGGACATTGTGGAAGGAAAGGAATGAAAGATCACATGATGGGAAACTTAACAACACTCAAAAAATCAAGATGAATAGCTTGAGCTAGCTGTATTTTTGGTGTAAACAGGATTTGGTGGGGGAGGTGGATAGCTTAGTGGATTTTATAGCTCAATTGTAAAGTTTTTGCCCAGTTTCGGCTTTTGAAACTACCCCCTGTGAGGCTGTAAATCCTACCTCATCATGCTCTGCTGATGAGTTTTGACATGAATATAAAGTTACCTTTATCAAAAAAAAATAACACTGAATTGAAAACAACCCTACTGAATAAAAGAAAACCTGAATCTCTTTTGGGAATGTGGCACTGAACAGCATAGTCTGTCTTTCACCAGGTGGAGGCATATCCATTTGCTCCACTATCCTTCTGATTTGAGGTTCGAACCCCATGTCCAGCATACGATCTGCCTCATCGAGAGCTAAATATCTAATCATCTGTAATGAAACTTTTGCTCTCTCAAGTAAATCGACCAGTCTTCCAGGAGTTGCCACAAGAATATCAACTCCTCTCTCAAGCTCTCGGAGCTGCAGATATGTAACAAACAATTGTTCAAACAATAACGCAAAAAACACATCATTTTTTCCTTGAAGAAAATAATGTTTTATTGATATCGTAGGGGCAGAAAATATACGAGACGTGTACTAAGTGAAAAATCTACAGAAACACCACTGTATACTCGAATATTAGGGATTTGTGAGCTAATCTGACAATAAACTGATAAGATTAGATACAACGCTTAATATATAATCTAACAATGAAACCACCTTGGTTAAACAACTGAATACTTATATTGAGGTTCTGACTTTACCGGCATATCAAATGAAAGTAATGTTACTGATTTGATTTGTTCAAGTTTCCAAAACTAATTTCAGTGTATGACTTTTTTTAATAACCGAGAAACCTCTAGGGCCAATGGCAGACAATTCAAAACTCGGCAGATAATGAGCCCACCCCTCTGCTCTTCTACCTTATGTCAGTGTATGACTGTAAGTCCAACAACAAAAAAATTGCATGGTGTATATTTGAAAGCAGAAATTCAGTTGAAAGTACAAGGTAGAGCATCAGGTGGAGGTGGAAGAACATTCTAAACTTCCCTTCAAAATATGTAACAAGAAAATTGGATGTTCAGAAACGGAAATCTGGGTAACAAGGGGCACCTTCCTGAAGATAACAGGATAACAAACCCCAACAAAAAAAAAAAGACTTGCTAACTGAGAAATATTTATGGATCATGTCATGTACAAATGTACCAGAAAATAAAGATTTTTTTTTCTCATAACAGCAGTAAATAAGTACTCCAGAAAATAAAGATCTTAACTTCCAATTGCATTTGCACTAGATTTCAGGATCTAACCAAAAAGAATGAGAACAGGGAAGTTCTTATTAAAAGCAACTATTTACCCAAATCAATGCATCTCAAAGAATATCATTTATCCTGGTCAAGTACGTATAGATCTTCATGAGACTGTCAGGAGTTGTGATAAATCTTTCTAGGATTCTTTATCATGGGATACCCAGAGATCTTTCCCATTGATAGATCAGAGGGTCCCTCCTTGAACAAAGACAAATTCTTAAGGCAAGATTACTATCTACTTTTGTGGAACAAGTTTCCCTCTTTCACCATCAACTGCATATTATATCTAGAATGATGAGCTAAGCAAAATTAAACCAACTCCACAAATTGAATTCATCTATAGAGTATAGACTGATGTGTCTATAGGCTTCTTAGTAGAACTCTTATCAAATCCTTTTTTAGCGGACTTTTTGTACAGAGAAAGGATCCCAAAGGCACCGATTACTAAACAGCTTTTTCACATGGACATATTGAAAAAACTATAAAATGTTCTCAATGAACAATTGATGAGTTGCAGGTAGTTTTACAGAACGTTCTGCATTAGGTAACAACTTGTATTTAAGCATTTCAAGAAGAAATAGAGATGCACTTGCTCCACTCCGTCTTTCCCTATTTCCTGAAAACCTACAAGTTGAAGAGAGGGGGGGAATGCTTGCATATACAGCTGAAAACATGAAAAAAAAAAGTGGCGCCCAATTAACAAGCAACCCAAAACCATTAGCCCTTATTACACCAGTTCTTTGACGAAATCTAAACACTTGTTTGTCAAAGGACGGTACTTTTCAAAGAGAAAGTATAGAGATGGAAAGAAAAAGGGTTCCGCAGCTTTGACATAGTGGTAAGAGCACATATGAGTGGGTTAGGCGCACGTCACAAGTTCAAACCTTATCGCCAACAAAATTTTGGTATTTAAGTGGAGAAAGGTAGAGGGGCGGACCCATAATCCACCAAGTTTGGCCCCTAGCGCCTCACTCTCATGGATGTTGTGTGTATATATATATATATATAAGAGTGGTAAACGAGCGGGTCGAGTTGAATATAAGTCTATCGAAAACAAGTTGAATAAAAATGGGTAAAATACTCTACTCCACTCGACTCATATTTTAAATGGGTACAAACGAGTTACTCAATGGATAATATGGGTATCCAAATTTACCCATAGGTATCATCTTAAAAGCTTCAAAAGCAAAATCTCTTACCCACTCTTCNCCCAAAACCCCTTTCCAAAAAAAAAATTTGTTTTCAAAAAAAAATCGATTTTTCTCCTTATCCCACCCATCCCTACCCCGACCACCTACACCTTAAAAAAAATATGAATGTCATTTCTCTTTCTTTTATAAATAAGTCTCTTTTTACTCATTTTATCCATTTAACTACCCACTTTTAAATGGGTAATATGAGTTTGACTCGTTTTTTACCCATTTTAAATGAGTTGGGTACCCAATTTATTTAAGATGGGTAATTTGAATGGGTACCCATATTAATTACCCATTTTGCCATCCCTAGATATATATATGTATTATATACATAGGTCAAAGAAATAATCAATATTTTAGTTACAGAAAAATATTAGGAGTCGTTTGGTAGGGTGTATGAGAATAATGTTAAATGGAGTGTATTAGTAATGTTTGTATTAGTTGTACTTGCATTAATTATGGAGAGACAATTTCTTATGTATTGTTAGGTTTGGAATATTAAAAATGGTATGCAGTGCTTAATTCTTAAAAAAAAATTATTAACAAAGATTCCCTCCACAAATATGGTGGAAGAGATGAAAAAAGGTTTTGAGGGGCAAATGGATATTTAGTTGTGCTAATGCATGCATTAAAACTCATTGCATTACTAATACCATGGATGTCCATGCATTAGTAATACACACCTCAATAGAAAGTGTACCAAACAAGGTACTACTAATATACAAAGTTGATGCATGCATGATTTCTTCTAATACACTCTACCAAATGGCCCCTTAGTGTGCTATTAATAGAAAAAATCTATCTGGTCAAACCCATAAGACAATTTACAAACTCTAGCATCTAATACAGTTGTACTTTCCTGCTAAAGAAATCATAAATTAAATTAAATTCATAAATAAGGGAAGTAAAAAAGCATCAATCTCCCTAAACTATCTACAACCTTGGTGTATCTTTTTATGTCTGCTTAAAAATCTATATAAAAACAAGAAATATTTCTCCTCTACCCAAAAGTTGTTCTTATATTCCTGTTTTTGGTTAACCAGAAACCTCCCACAGACCAAACAAGAAGATAAGAAAGTTTTATTGTTCAACCTTTGGCTCATCAGCATTAAATCAGACATCTCTAATGGATTGACCATTGACTGGGCATAAAAACTAACAGTGATCTAATTTTACAAGCAAATGCATCTGCATTAAAATGACCTTTTTTTTTGCCCTTCTGACTAAGTACCACTTATTGTGACTTTTAACTGCCAACAAAGAAAAAATAACAGGATGAGTGACTGAACAATCAGATCGACCTGCAAGATATACTTCATTAGCCTTACATTTTCAACCCAGTTCAACATGCACAATAACAGAGCAGATATGAAAAAATCATACAGCTATGAACAAGTTCTCATCTAAACTTAGTTGTGATTTGTGCGGACTCTTCACTTTTGATGCCGCACCCATGTCGGATTCACCGAAAATACACTACTTTGGGTGAATCCGACACGCACCCGCTGACATTTTTGAAGAGTCCGAGCAAGATAGAATTCTAAATAATATACAGCACGATAATGAGGCGTATATTAACTTCCCATCCTTAAAAATACAGAGGAAAGGTTTCATTCACCAATAATGAAGCAGACATATATGAGGTTTCATATTGGTAACATTAAAACATTTTTTCCTGTTCAACATTAGATGTGTCTCATGTGGTCTCTATCTGTGCATTTTGTAAGAGACGGAAATTAGACTTGTTGTAACTGAATGGTGCACTAAGGAGTCAACTAATATGCTATTTGTGTGTCCGGCAAGAGTAAGACATTATCTTTAGCGATGTTGTTAAGAACACATGGTACGAAAGCTTGTCGAACTCTGTATTTCTTTTGCTTCAAGCTATAATAATAGGAGCAACTGCTTCTGCATTCATTATGTGCATTTTTCAGGACATTCAAGGACGCATGTTGTTTAGGTCTCATAGGAACCACAGCTACTAAGCAAAAAAAATTGAAATCAACCTCCAATCAACAAAAAATTACCTACCCATCCAACATCACATGCAAAGAACTAATGTGTATGACCTTGATCTATATTTGTTTTCCTTCACAAAATAGGGCAGAGGGAGAGAGCGTAAAATGGTACCTGTTGATTAATCGGGGCTCCACCATAGGCCACTACCACTCTAACACCAGTCTGATAAGAGAATTTTTTAGCTTCCTCGTGTATCTACATGTAAAGTGCAGCATAAAATTGGAATTAAAAAACTTGAAGGTTTATACGGATAAAAAGGTAAAGGGGTCAAGTGGTCACAAAACTTTTATAGTACCACACCTACCTGCATTGAGAGCTCTCTTGTTGGTGAGAGAATAAGAGCAAGGGGATAAACTGTCCGCGACCCATGAGGCCGTTGCGGAAAATTCCCCCTCATGATTCCACTAATAATTGGGAAACAAAAGGCAGCTGTCTTGCCAGATCCAGTCTGGGCACAGGCCATGAGATCTCGTCCTGCTAAGGAGATAGGAATTGCATATCGCTGGACAGGAGTCGGCTTCACATATTTGCACCTCCTAATATTCAAGTTAACGGCCTCCCCTAAATCTATCTCTGCAAATGTATTAACAGGAGGTGGCACATTTTCTCCACTTGTTTCCACTGGAATATCCTCATAAGCATCAAAATTTATACCAGTATTCTCCTGATCAAACGATTGCTCCAAGTCCACATCTGCATCATTACCAAACGGGTTAACTTCCCGCTCTCTACCCCAACCACCTCCTCTGCCACCCCAACCACCTCCTCTGCCACCGCCACCATACCCCCCTTGGCGTCCGTAATCTGGCCTAGAACCACCCCATCGAGGCCCACTGGTTGGTCCATTAAACCCTGAGCGGTCATTACCAGAAGGTGGGCCACCGTGCGATGGAGCTAGAGGTTCTGCTGTCATTGGTTTGTTGCGAAGATGTGGTGGGACATAAGATGATCTCCTTGTAGAAGCAGAAGCTCCACTCCCACCACTAGGCCCACCATTATCAGTAGCTACATTCTCAACAGAATCTGCCCATGAGTTCCTCATTATCAAAAAAAATTCTTTCCTTATAATCCTCTCCTAATGCACAAAGTTCAAAATCCTAATCAGCAAAAACCAGAAATCTTCTTCTTCAAAACACTCTACTTAGATCTGTTTAGAATAGATTCAGCAGTCCAAAACCTGCCAAAAAAAATAAGACACTAGAAACTATGATTAACACTACTACATAAACAAATACAAAACACAAAGAATAGTTCTAAACAGTTGCAAATATAATCCTTAAACCAGCTGCTTGGCATCGAAACCCAAATTTTCAACATAACCATTTACAGCACAATCAGAATGAATAAACTAACACATGAAAATCAGCAAAATGCAAAGACTACAGAAACAGATACACAAATATACAAATCAGCAAAAGCTGCAAAAGCAAATAGTGACGGAAGCAATGAAACAGAACTAAGCAAAAAGGGGCTACAGATACACATATATACAAAAACTAAACATATAACGCAGATCAAATCAAGAAAGAGGAAGAAAAAGCAAACCTTTAGAGAGAGAGACGAGTGGGTGAATGGAGAAATAGAGAAACCCTAGCGCGCGCTGACAAAGAAAGAAGGAAGAATATAAGAAGAATTCGGACAGAAGCAAAAAAATCGGAAAGAAGATGCTGTAGATTTGAGATTGACGGCTTATAATAACTTACAAGAAATTAAGGAGACCTTATAACATACACATTTTGCATCTTTACTCTATCAAGTCTTGCCCCTTTCAACTACCCTTGTGCTTGTGGGATTCTTTTCTTCTTTTTTTCAACTTAGATATTTTCTCTCATCATTTTTATTTCTTATAATAATATTTGGGCTTGACATATTTATTATAAAAAATAAATTAATGTAATTATTTTATCACACTATTTCTATTAATTAATATTTAGTACTAAATCTTAAAAAATAATTTGGAAAATTAATAAATGTTAAATATAAAATATGGAAAAATATTTTATTTATTTTGATATGTTAAAAATTACAAGTCAAAATAAAAATCTATTTTTAAAATACTAAAACAATAAAGTGAATAGAGGGGGTTATTATTAAAAAAAATTATTTTTTTGGGGGGTGGGGGGACTTGGCAAAAAGTATTAGGCCAAACAACTTGTCATTTTTTGACGGGATAAGACACAAGTAACTCTGAACTATGACTGAAATTTTAGTGATACACCTTAACTTAACTAGAGTCTTATTACCCCTCTAAACTATTTTAAAATTGAATAAATGCACCCTAAAAGTTGGTGTATCACACTCTCTTGAAGGCAAGTGATAAGTGAAACAAATTGGATACATATCCTATTTAAATTGGTAACTTTTTAGTTAGTACACATAATTATTAATATTAAAACTTATATATATTTAATTATTTTCATTTCTTTCTCTCTAAAATATTTATTTTAATTTCTATCTCATTTTAAACTTTTTTTCTTCCATTAGTTTCTTATATTTTCACTTTTAATTATTTTTAAAAAAAATGTCCATTTTAAAAAAAAGTTTCCTTTAATTTTAGCATTTTATTTTAATGTTTTATTTGATTTTCTTCACGTATTTTAATATTCGTTCAAAATTAAATTATTTTAAATACAAGACATTTGGAATTTAATTTGAAATCAAATCAAAAGGAAAGACAAAGAAAATAAAAGGAGTAAATAAAATCAATAGAAAAATAAAAGAGAAAAAATAATGAATGAAGGCAGTGTTTTAAAAGGCGGGGGCGTGAGGTGAGGCTTTTTATACTGTACAAGGCGAGGCGTAATCCCCATGAATGGGGCGTAAGTCTCATGGATCTACCGGGCGTAGTCTCATGTATATTCAATTTTATAGTTTTATTGCTAATAAAATAAGAAAAAATAAACCTTTCAATGATTTATGATTTTTATTTGAGATAAATATTAATAATCAATAATGAAAAAAAAAATATTATAATTACTATTTGAGAAATATCATTACACCAATAAAAAAAATATGATTTAAAGCAAAAAAGATTCAAAAAATAAATTAAAAACTCCCGGGTGTACGTTTTTACTCTCAGGACTTACGCCTCAAATTTTAGGACTTTCGCCTTATGAATCTATGTCTTTAATCTATGCCCTAGAGTGTTTTTGGTACGCCCCGCCCTGAGACTCGACCCAAAAACATTTTTGAAAACACTGAATGAAGGTAAAAAAAAATTAGATACAGAGCAAAAAAATTAGTATGTGTATTAGCTTAATTTAAATACCAGATAAAGAAAATAATAAGATTTAAAAAAATACGTGGCAGGGGTGTTTGTACAAACATAACCAACTTGGGTAGTTGAAGGTGTCATGTCAGCATAAAAGTTGCACAAAAATATAAAGAAAAAAATGAGTTCGAGGGGGGGAGGGTAAGGGGGGTAATAGGACGCTAGTTAAGTTAAGTTATTCGCTGAGATTTCGATCATAGTCTAGGGGTACTTATGCCTTATCCTTTTTGAAAAATTAGGCAAAAATTCAAATTCTCAAAAACAAGAAAAAACTAGTTTTTCGGCCGAATTCTCCTTTTTTGGAATGTTTATTAAAAAAAAATTGCCCTAAATTTTATATTTTAGAAAAACATGACTCTACCACTTATAAATCCCAACTTGACAAGCTTGAGAAACATATATACCATGACGTCACTCTTTTAACATATTTACTATGTATCTGTTTATGATGTGTTTGTTGTTATTTAACTCTAAAGTATGTAGTGGTATTGTTCCATAGAACTTATTAAAAGTAATGTACATATAAAAATTAGATGTTCCATAGAAATTGTTTATAACTAGGTTGGGGCTTATAATCTTTGAGTTTAGTTTTTATCACATAACATGTTCATTATAATTTTATAATACAAACCTATGAGCATTTTAGTAGTTCTTAAAATATTATGAGTATAAATCATATTTCTTTAAGAACTTAAATATCTTTTCCAAAAATTATGGCCAGACACATGGTGAAACTTCACCAAAAAAGCTTATCAAAAATATTCGAAGATCTATTGTCAAACACTGGCTTACCCATGTCAAACTTTTCAACTACCCTTGCGGTTGTGGAGTTGTGCCTTTGTTTTCTTTTCAACTTACGTATCTTTTTGTTTTATATTTTTAAATAGGATCCTACTTTTATTTTGGCCGAATAGCCTAATGCACGTTCATATTTGTTCCAATTTGACATTCCAATCCTTTCATTTTATGAAATTTTTATCTAGATGCTTTAACATACTAATATGTGGTGATTTTACTACTTATTTGGGTCCTTTTGCTTTATTTTTGGGTCCTTTACTGCTATTATAAAGATGGTATTGTGTAATTTCCTTATTTCAGAAATTTTTGGAGTGAAAGAAGATTGGAGTGATAAGAAGTGAAATAGGACAAAAGCAATAAAAAGAATTGAGGATAGAAAGTTAGCGAAAAGACAACTCTCCAATGTTGCAATTGAGATTGTGGCTCGCAATAGCAAATCCTGCAGACAAAATCATAAGTTCAAAATTGTAAAGTTATCATCCAAATGTTACCTTGAACCTCACAATTGTGAAGATTGACAGAAAAGTTGAAATATCGCAAATGTGAATCAAACTTCAAAAATGTGGATGAAGCTGCCATAATTCCAACAAGACTAGCATTTCATGATATTTTTTTTGACGACACATCTATAGAAGGTGATTTATTCGTTTGGAAAAACGATATTTGACATATTGGTTGTGTTATTTCTTTCTTTATTACTTTAGATATTGATTATATTTTCCGTAGTGGTTTTGTAATCTAAAACTTGAATCTGACTTATGATTTATGTAGTTTTGACTACAATTCTTATTTTGCTTATACTATGCAAGATTCTAATTCATATTAAGTGAGTCATGTTATAAATAATGCATTTGGTGGATGTCTAATGCTAAAAATGAAAAAGGTGATATGACATACTTATTTTCCGAGGATCTCTATTTATCTTTTTTCTCTTTTTTTTTTTTTTTGAAATTTCCGTTATATTAAAATTAAAAAAAGTTGCATCA
Source organism: Solanum stenotomum (assembly GCF_019186545.1). Classification (NCBI taxonomy): domain Eukaryota; kingdom Viridiplantae; phylum Streptophyta; class Magnoliopsida; order Solanales; family Solanaceae; genus Solanum; species Solanum stenotomum. The sequence goes on along the minus strand of NC_064284.1, from coordinate 33,207,591 downwards.
AATTACTAATAATCTTATTTATTTCATTCTTAATATTGTCTACATTTTCTTAGTAGTAAAATATAACAACTGATGCAATGATTATTGATATTTAAAAGGTATATTTCATTATCATTATAAATGAGGGAAACAAGAAAATTAATTTTTGTTCGGCCCTTTATGTGTTTTGCCTGTTTTGCTCCTTTTTGTAGCTCATATACTTGATGTGTTGGGATAGGTAGCACGCCTCCCGAGGAGGCCAGGAGAACTTTAGGTGAGTTTTCCCTTTTCTGGAAGCTTTTGTGTTGAAATGATTGACTTCAGTCAACATTCTTAATAAACGGCTCGGATGAGAATTTCGTTGGCGCCGTTAGCTCTGGAGCATTGAGTTTAGTCTCATAGGACGTTTGGTTAGGATCCCGTAGTGGAAGGGTTGAGTGTGGATTGTTAGGTTGTTTGATTGTCTTTATTTTTTGGTTGTAGTGTGGACTTTGGTCGACATTTTGATGAGATGACCTCCATTGATTGTTTTGTCAATTTTGTCGAGTTTGGAATGCCATTTCGATTAGGTGTCATATATGATTTACGTTCTTAGGACCATTGATGAATCTCAAAAGTCTATTTGGGACTTGGGATTTTTATCCCAAATTAGCTAATGCAACAATTGCTGATACAACAGCTCTTATGAAGCCTGACTTGCTTCAGTAAAGTTGCTTCCGCAGGAACCAGTTGTAAAGAATAAGAATCTTCTTTCAAAGATTGATGACTTGTTTGATAAGCTACAAGGTGATAAGTACTTAGTTGATTTGTGATCATGGTACCATTAGGTACGAGTTAAGGAGAAAGATATTTCGAAGATAATTTTTAAAACCAGCTATGGCCATTTTGAATTCTTAGTTATATCATTTGGATTGACCAATGTCTTACCGATGTTCATTGACCAAATGAATAGCATATTCAGGTCGTATTTGAGATTGTATTTATTGATGATATTTTGGTGTACTGGCGTTCAAAATCTAAGCATGCAGATCATTTGTGAACCAGTCCTTCAGGTTCTTCGAGATTGGGAACTCTCTATGAAGTTTACTAAGTGCGAGTTCTAGTTGAACTCTGTGACTTTCTTAGGCCATATTGTATCATATGTTGGTAATATGGTTTATACACAGAAGATTTAGGTTGTGAAGACTTGGCTCAGGCCTACAATTTTGATAGAGGTTCGTAGTTTCCTAAGGTTAGTAGAGGGTTTTATTTACTTTCAACACCATTGGCAAAGTTGGCTCAGAAAGGAGCTAAGTTTCAGTAAACTGAGGTTTGGGAGCACAGAGTCCAAGAGCTGAAGGACAAGTTGACACCAATGATACGCTCAAATTACACCTCTTTTAAAGAAGAATAAGCGATCGTTATCAAGTAAAGAACCCAACTTGTAGGTTGGGATCGATCTCACGAGGAATATGGTTTAGACTTAAACTTAACTCACAATTATCTCTTTTTAGTCAAACTATTTCCGAGAAAAGTAACAGAGGGGTTTATTGTAAATAAGTCACAAATTGTTAATTAGAAAGATTAAGTAACAAGTAAGTAAGATTCACAATTTGAGTTATCAATATAAGATAGAAACTAGGGTATGTGTGTTCCCCACAAGCTTTTAACACAGTAGTCCTAATAATAGTAATCTTATCCTAGTGTTTGTCATTCAAGGCCTCTAAGTTATGTATTCCTATGTGATTGGTAATCCTAGTAGGAACTTTCACCTCGCCACTTGGTAAGTCTACGGGTGTGTGCATTACTAACCCTTACCTTCACCCCTGATTAGTCATCGTATCAATTTAGTTTAGTTTTCACCCTCACTTCAATTGATACCAGATTATTAGATAGCAACAAATCCTTAACTAAATCTCTGTTGTTTAATCCTTTTCTCATTCATTACCCCCTTGGTAAGGCAAGTAGGAACAAGGTGAGTTCTAACGTTTGCAACCGTGAAAAAGACTTCTAAATGAAAAGATTAACAATACATGCATAAACATTATTCAAGAATTACTTAATTATTACTCGTACTTTGTTAATGGTTCATGGTTCCCACAACCCTAGTTGTGGATTTAGCTATTCATGCTTGAGATCACAATTTATAATTAGGTTAAAATAATTCATGAACTTACAATGAGAATAGATGAAAAACCGAAATCTTGAATTGAAATTCAAAGTGAAATTTGCATAAACTAAATTCCAGAAATTAAAGTGCTAAGTGTTTGCAAAGTTAATTCCAAAAGACCAAAAACTAAAAGTATACAATAATGTCTAACTCCCATAAACGAAAATTACAAACTAATATTTATAGAAAACAAATCCTAAACCAACTAAGAAACAAAATAATAAATTACTGCTTAGACGCGGTTTGTGTCGACGACTCGACCTACGGTCTGTGGTCACCCTCCGTGGATCAACAATTGGGCAATATTTTATGGCCTTCAGATGATGGTTGGACCTACGGTCCGTGGAGTTGACTACGGTCCGTCACTTGCCTCCGTGGTTCAAGTACTGGAACTTCACTTCTCTGATCACCAACGATGGATGTGCAGGACGGCCCATGGGTCGACCTACGATCCATCGATGATTCTGTGGTTCTACACTTGGGCAGACTTCCTTGAACCTTCATCTACGTTGCAGCACCTACGGCCCGTCACTGGCCACTTCTGCAATTTTCAGCTTTTATCATCATCAATCGCATCCGAACTTATTTCTTGCAAGAATTACATAAAACCATTATTTCGAACAATAAAATAGCCCAAGACACACACAAACTCTAAGTGAAACGTATCAAAAATACTGTAAACTTACGGTATATAAACACCCTCAACTTAAACTTGTTGTATGTCCTCAAGCGACACACTAACACTCTAAACGACACTTATGTAGAAGCAAACATACAAACTCAAGCAATCATATGGTTGTCTCAATCAATTCTATCACTTAGTACCAATATATTCATTTAAACTCAATAATCTAACTTATACGGATCAACACATGACATAGACATACCAATAGACATCACCACATACACTTTCAACAATCGCCAAGGTACCAAATCTCCAACAATGTAACTGATGCCCTCACTTCAAAGAAATCTTTTTTCTCACAATGAGTATAATTTTAAGTTCAAGAATTCATTCAACACCCACTCTCAAAAGTGAATTCAAATACAGTCAGTTCTTAATACCATAGGCTTGCCCTTATTTTCACTGCATAAACTCTCCAAACTAGTCACTAGGATCACTATAGAACTTTCTTAGCTTGTAACATAGGCTCAGGGTTAGGTAGGGTACATTTGGGTACTTTTTAGTGACTTTTCTGCCCTCCTTGACATTGCAATGTCTTTTTACCTCTTTTCTCAACCAATTCTTGACATCTTTTTATATTTTGCTCTTTTCCCTGACTTTCTTCAGCACAGATGTGACTTTGACTTTATCACTCTTATTTTGCACTTTTTCTTTGTTTTTTTCTTTGGTTTTTCAACAATCTTTATCATTCTTCTTTTTGTTTCTTTTAACTTCAGCCACATCTTTTTCTTTCTTTCGCACACAACTCTTTTCATACCCTTTCTTTGGATTTCCTTTTTCGTAGCCACCCTCAACTTATGTATTTTGAATGAGTTGAGGTGCACAATATCCGATGTCGGACCAGGGACAAGATTAAGGTAACTTTTTGAATTAGCTACCCTCAACTTAGGCTTTTGGCCTAAGTTAAGGTGCACATGTCTAAGGAGGGACCAGGGCCAAAACAATCTTTTAGGGAAGGTGAGTTAGGTGTACTGAAAGAAGTGGTCTGCATTAGACTAAAAAGTTTGGATCAAAAGGAGCATTTATTTCTTTTGGTTGAATCATTTTAGGCTTTAGTGGACTCATTTGAATAATGGTGTATGATCATCTTTCAATTCGTAGCCTAGATTGTCTTAACAGGACCAACGGGACAAGTTCTAGATTGGCACACATTGCATGAACAAACAAAATCATCTCTCACACTTGACACATTGTTTCATCATCAGATTATTGAATTACCCAGTTCAAGTTGTAGCTTAAGTCACGCTATTGTACCGGTTCCTTATCATGTCATATGAATATTTAGCACATTCAACTCATTGAACCTATATATCTAGCACATTTTATAATTTTGGATAGGTATCAATTTCATGCTTTTTATGCCATCATGTTTTCATTCTTCTACTTACTTCTACACATACAATCCGAAACATGTCGATTCAACATAAAAGTAAATTAGCCCCTTTGGGAAAAAGAACACAGTCAAGAAAACCCCAAGGGAGGATTGTGAGTTGGGTTACTCAGACTTCACCCTATCACACACAGCCCATTTACCCCATCCCCAACAAATATGGTGCAATTGCCCTCAATGCACAAATAAAAGAAAAGTAAAGCATAGGGTGAAGCAGGCTTGTGGCGCATAAGCACCGATAACCCATCAAGAAGCGGGTGGGTCCGATTTCTCGGAACCTGCTGGTTCAGCAATAGGAACGCCATCAGTAGCGCCCTCATCAACATTGGGTGTGCAATTTCAACTCACCAAATGCTCTCAGACAAGCACCATCAAAATCAAATCTACACTCATTTTCGAGTAGCTTGCACAATGGGTGTGCAATTTTTGAGAAATCTTTTATGAACCTCCGGTAGAAACCTGAATGCCTGAGAAAACTCCGAACACCTTTGACATAGATGGGTGGTGGAAGCTTTTCTATTACCTCAACTTTGGCTCTATCAACCTCAATACCTTTCTGCAAAATCCGATGACCCAGAACTATACTCTCTTTTACCATGAAGTGGCACTTTTCCCAATTGAGCACAAGATTGCACTCTTCACATCATTTTAGTACCTCAAACAACCATCAAATGAGTCACCTACCACAGAGAAATCATCCATAAATACCTCAATTGTGTCCTCCACCATATTTGAAAATATCGTTATCATACACCGTTGAAAGGTCGTTGGAGCATTACATAACCCGAATGACATCTTTTTGAAGGCGAAAGTCCCATATGGACAAGTGAACGTGGTCTTCTTTTGATCTTACGGAGCTATGGAGATTTGATTGTAGCCCGAATACCCATCTAGAAAACAATACCAACCCTTACCTGTGAGATGATCCAGCATCTGATCCATAAAAGGCATTGGAAAGTGATCTTTCTCCGTCCATGCATTTAGATTGCGGTAGTCCATACACACTCTCCACCCAGTCACTGGCCTCATAGGAACAAATTCATTTTTAGCATTAGGAACCACAGTGATCCCTTCTTTCTTTGAAACATACTGAACATGGCATACCTAACTACTATCAACAATGGGATATATGACTCCAACATCCAACCATTTAATAATCTCTTCTTTCACAACCTCTTGCATATGGGGATTAAGTCTCCTTTGGTGCTCAATACTTGGCTTGCTATCCGACATGAGTTGAATTTTGTGAGAACAAATGCCAGGAGGAATCCCAATAATGTATGTAATAGTCCATCCAATATCCCTCTTAAACCGCTTCAGTACCGATACCAAGGCCTCTATTTTCCCTTCACTCAAGTCAGCAACAATGATCACATGCAACGTGCTATCTTTCCCCAAGAATGCATACCTTAAGTGAAATGGTAGAGCCTTGAGTTCCTGTTTTGGAGGCTCATTTACAGACGGTTTTGCAGGTGGGGGAGTCTTGATTCTTCATATCTAATTCCAATCTTTTTGGTTTGGAACGAAAATCGAACCTATCAAGTGCGGCAACTAGCTCATCATACTCATCAATACCATCACTGTCAAAATTCATCATCACCGTTGCTAGCGCATCAACACCTAAACCTTTCCTCAATGGATACCTCAGAGTTGTTCCCCTCAATATGATTTGCCACGGATACCGATATAATATCACTTTCATGCTTCATAGACCTACAGATGTCAAAAGTTACCTCCTTATTGTTCAATTGGAACTTCATCCGCCCTCTTTCAATGTCGACCAAGGCACACCCAGTAGCAAGAAATGGTCTCCCTAAGATGATGAAAACCTCAAAATTAACCTCACAATCAAGTATCACAAAATCCGTCGGAGAGATGAATGACTCTACTTTCACAAGGACATCTTGGATCACTCCAATGGGCCTCTTCACAGTTCTATCGGCCATAAGTAAAAGCATCACAGTCGGCTTTGGAGCCCCTAAACCCAACTTCTTATAAATGGACAATGACATCAAATTAATGTTGGCACCCAAATCACACAAAGCTTTTGCAAAGTGTAGAATCCCAATGGTACAAGGAATAGTGAAAGCTCCAAGATCCTCTTTCTTTTGCACAAGTGACCTAGTAGCAATAACACTACAATGTTGCACCCTCTCATCATTCTCAAAACTAACAACCCTTTTTTTGGTCACCAAGTCTTTCATGAATTTAACAGACCCTGGCATTTGCTCCAAACCTTCTATCAATGGGACATTTACGGACAGTTGCTTCAACATAGATATGAATCTGCAATATTTTCCCTCTTCAGTCTTTTTCACTAATCTATGTGGGAATGGAGGTGGAGGTCTAGACATGGGAACAACTTTTTGGGTCACCTCCGCTTCCTTCTCTGTGTCAATTTTTGGATCTTCACTAACCTTAATCTCATCCTCATCCTTTTCTACCACTCTTTCAACCTCAGATGGCGGGGGATCAATAATTTGTTTTCCTTCGCAAGCAGTGACTACCATACAATGCCCATCATTTTTCAGATTTTGGATGGTGTTGCTAGGAATGGTTCCAGGCTGATGTGGGTTCACAATAGTGGACAACTGACAAAACTGCTGCTCAAGTTGCTTGATCGACACTGCATGGGCATCAACTTTCTGACCAATCCCAGACAAATCATTACGCATCTCTTTCACATTTTCATTAGTTGCATCAAACCTCTTCATCGTCTTCTGCATCATATCTTTAATGCGAGTCATGCTAGTACCACCTTCTCTATTACCAAATTCTCTATTACTAGGTGGAACATAGGGCCCAACTCTCTCATTCATTTTGCCATAGTTATTCTGGTTGTAGTTGTTCTCATGATTGTAGTTCCCATCCCAGACATAGTTTCCCTCTCGATTATAGTTTCCATAGTTCCGACCTTGGATTCCTTAACCTTGGCGCCAATTACCTGAGTTAGAACCTTAGGTGTTGGTTCGAAAACCCCCCGTCTGATCATTAACCAAATTTGCATCCTCCTCATAGTAACACTCTTCAACTAACAACGGTAGAGTTCTAGTTAGATAGTTTACCACATTCACTTTTTTTGCACTCCCACTCACATGCTTTAGTACTAAGCCAATTTTTGTCCTCATTTGAGCCATGTTTTCACAAATGTCAACATTAGATTGAGTTGGTGCAGTTTGGACAACGAACGTGCTCCTACCAGTATTTACCTTTCTAGTGCTCCATGTTTTGTTGTTTTGGGAAATCCTCTCAAGCTTTTCAACGATATATTCGAAAGTCCACTCACCATATGATCCTCCAACAATAGTATCCAACACAACCCTTCCATTGTCATACTGTCCTCTATAGAAGTACTCTTTAAGTGACTCATCATCTATGTGGTGATTCAGAACACTCCTCATGAACCCAGTGAACCTATCCTATGAACTGCTTATGGACTCTCCAGGTAGTGCTGTGAAATTATTCAGTTTATCCTTGTGATTTAACTTCTTGGATACCAGAAAATATCTTGCTACGAACACCTTGTACAATTGGTCCCATGTATAGATAGAATTATAAAGCAGCTCAAAAAACCACACAGCAGCATCACTGGTCAATGACAATGGGAATACTCTCAAACCTATATCGTCCATATCCAACTTCGGTTGTCCTACACAACTCTTACAAACACTTGACAATTTTGCCATATGAGCGTATGGGTCTTCTTAAGCCAACCCAGCAAGAAGAGGTTGCTGGTTACCACAAATGTATGTCCTGGAGGTAGATGAGGGAGAATAATAGGTCCATCTGATCCAACTGTATCATAGTCAGCCCTGTAGTTATCACGAAACCTCGGTGCTGGCGGATTCTGCAACCTTTATACATTTCTTATTAGATTTCCAACATGAACCTGAGCGGGAACATCAACAACCTCAGGATGCTACAATTCAACTCCATCTCCTAGACCATCTCCGATTAGATTGTTGGATACCCATTGATTATTCATTTTCGTCAAAGTTCTTCTAAATTTAGGATCGTAGGGGGTCAAGGGTTCGCCTCGACTTCGTGTACTTGACATACACTAGAGTTAAAACCTGTAAAAAACAAAAACAAAACAAAAACATAAAATCAGGAAATACTTGACTAAAGTTCAATAATGTAGTTAAACTTAATCTAAAAGTCGTATTCCCCGTCAGCGAAGCCAAAATTTGATACACTCAATTAAACCTCTCTTAATGAAGCATAAGTGATCGTTATCAAGTAAAGCACCCAACTTGTAGGTTGGGGTCGATCCCACGAGGAATATGGTTTACTTAACTCACAATTATCTCTTTTTAGTCAAACTATTTCCGAGAAAAGTAACAGGGGTTTTGTTGTAAGTAAGTCACAGATTGTTAATTAGAATGATTAAGTAACAAGTAAGTAAGATTCACAATTTGAGTTATCAATATAAGATGGAAACTAGAGTATGTGTGTTCCCCACAAGCTTTTAACACAGTAGTCCTAATAATAATAATTATATCCTAGTGTTTGTCATGCAAAGTCGCTAAGTTATGTATTCCTAAGTGATTGGTAATCCTAGCACGAACTTTCACCTCGCAACTTGGTAAGTCTATGGGTGTGTGGATTACTAACCCTTACCTTCACCCCTGATTATTCATCGTATCAATTTAGTTTAGTTTTCACCCTCACTTCAATTGATACCAGACTATTAGATAGCAACAAGTCCTTAACTAAATCTCTGTTGTTTAATCATTTTCTCATTCATTACCCCCTTGGTAAGGAAAGTAAGGACAAGGCGAGTTCTAACATTTGCAACCGTTAAAAAGACTTCTAAACGAAAGGATTAACAATACATGCATAAACACTATTCAAGAATTACTTAATTAGTACTCATACTTTGTTAATTGCTCATGGTTCCCACAATCCTAGTTGTAGATTTAGGTATTCATGTTAATATCATAATTCATAATTAGGTTAAAATAATTCATGAACTTACAATGAGAATAGATGAAAAATCAAAATCTTGATTTGAAATTCAAAGTGAAATTTGCATAAACCGACTTCCAGAAATTAAATTGGTAAGTGTTTGCAAAGTTAATTCCAAAAGACCAAAAACTAAAAGTATACAATAATGTCTAACTCCCAAAACCGAAAATTACAAACTAATATTTATAGAAACAAATCTTAAATCAACTAGGAAACAAAATAAGGAAATTACTGCTTAGATGCGATTTGTGTCGACGACTCGACCTACGGACCGTGGGTCAACCTACGGTCTGTGGTCACTCTCCGTGGATCAATAATTGGGCAATATTTTATGGCCTTCAGAAGGCGGTTGGACCTACGGTCCATAGAGTGGACTACGGTCCGCCACTTGGCTCCGTGGTTCAAGTACTAGAACTTCACTTCTCTGATCACCAACAATGGATGTGCAGGACGGCCCGTGGGTCGACCTACGATCCGTCGATGATTCTGTGGTTCTACACTTGGGCAGACTTCCTTGAACCTTCATCTACGCTGCAACACCTACGTCCCATCATTGGCCACTTCTACAATTTTCAGCTCTTATCTTCATCAACCGCATCCGAACTTATTTCTTGCAAGAATTACATAAAACCATTATTTCCAACAACAAAATAGCCCAAGACACACACAAACTCTAAGTGAAATGTATCAAAAATATCGTAAACTTACGGTATATAAACACCCTCAACTTAAACTTGTTGTCTGTCCTCAAGCGACACACTAACACTCTAAATGACACTTATGTAGAAGCAAACATACAAACTCAAGCAATCATATGGTTGTCTCAATCAATTCCATCACTTAGTGCCAATATTTTCATTTAGACTCAATAATCTAACTTATACGGATCAACACATGACATAGACATACCAATAGACATCACCACATACACTTTCAACAATCGCCAAGGTACCAACTCACGTCATTAGTTCAGATAACTCACGTCTCCATAAAACCATGTAGCCATCATGGGTAGAAAAGGGTTATACTTTTTAGATGAACCATTTTCACTATAGACTAGTGGATCCACTTAGTAGTTTAGGTCTTATACCTTTGGCCAGGTATAGGATGCGCTGGCAGCGTGAGGTAGATCGTTATATCATCACTATAGCTCTTATATGATGGTTGTCGGTTAGAGAAACTCCCGCAGAAGTTATTGTATTTTTATATACATCAATTTATTATATTTTTACATACATTTCAGAGTTGTTGTATCCTTGTATATACACAGAGTTGTCATCATGTTTTTAAAAAACTTTTCTTTATATTGCACTTGTTTTAAACTTCTTTATATTGAAATGAGTTCAGTAAGTATTCATGAGTTGAGAAGAGCCAAGGTAAGTGTTTCTTTCAGATTCCCTTTCAAGCCTATGTTTGTTAGCATTCCAACTCGCATACTTGTATATTCAATGTACTGATGCCAGTTGGCCTGCATCTTATAATGATGCAGACATAGGTAACTAGGATCGGCATCTGGCACATTGTTGATCCAGTGAGCAGGTCAGAGTCTGTTGGTGAGCCTCTTTGCATTCCAAATGACTCATTTTCATTGCTTTCATTTTTAGTATTAGTTCATTAGGATGTCGTGGGCTTGTCCCGACATTCATCTCAGTTATTTAGAGGCTTCATAGACAGACAGACAGTCAGTTAGTTAATTCAGTTGTCTTTACTCTTCATTTCTTATGTTAAAGACTTGAGTTTGCCTTAAAGGCCAGTTAAATATTCCCTTATAATATTCTAGTTTCTTCATAAATGTTTATGTGATGAGTTAAGTCTTCCGCTGAGTTAGTAAGTCAGGCCAAGGGTTCGCTTGTTGGCCTTCGAGTGCCAGTCCCTCCAAGGTTTAGGCTCGGGGCGTGACAAACTTGGTATCAGAGCACAAAGTTCAAGAGTCCTAGGGAGTCTATGAAGTCATGTCTGTAGAGTCCTGGTTATCGGTGTGAAGCGCGCCACATCTATAATTAGGAGGCTGCAACATTTAGGAACTATCTCGCTTCTTTCATACTCATTTCGTGCGTTAAAGTTTAATCTCTAAAAAGTTTCCCTCTAATTCGTGCTTGCACGTGTTTTTCAGATAGTCATGCCTCCACGAAGAGCTGTCAGATGACATCCTACTAGGCGTAATGTTGAGGAGCAAGAGTTACCCACTGCACCTGAAGTGTAACCGCAAGGAGAAGTTACCAATGCTGAGTTCAGAGAGGCAATTAGGATGCTGAGTCAAGTTGTGAATAACCAAGCTGGGCAGCAGAGAGGAGCTCGGCATGAAGAGGCTGACACTTCAAGGATTCGTGAGTTCTTGAGGATGAATCCTCCAAGTTTCACTGGTTCAAGCACTTCTGAGGATCCGGAGAACTTTGTTGATGAACTGAAAAATGTGTTCGATGTGATGCATGTTACTGACACTGTGAGAGTCGAGCTAGTTGCATATCATATGAAAAATATTGCTAGGACTTGGTTTGATTAGTGGAAATGGGGTAGAGCTGAGGATGCACCACCTGCGAGTTGGGCCTGTTTTGAAGAGTCTTTCTTGGGACGTTTCTTTCCCCGAGAACTGAAAGAGGCCAAGGTACGTGAGTTCCTCACACTTAAGGAGGATTCTCTAAGCGTTCATAAGTATGGGTTGAAGTTCACCCAACTATCTCGCTATGCTCCGAAAATGGTTGCGGACATGAGGAGTAGAATGAGTCTGTTTGTTGCTAGGTTGTCCCGTCTATCGAGCAAAGAGGGCGAGGCAACAATGCTTATTGGGGACATGGACATTTCGAGGTTGATGGTATATGTGCAACAAGTAGAGGAAGAGAAGCTAAGGGATAGAGAGGAATTCAAGAACAAGAGGGCTAAGACAGAGAATGAGTCCGGGCAGTAGAAAAGTAATGCCAACCGATCATCCTTCCAATAGAAACAGAAGGGCCATGCAACATCATCTGCTAGTGCACCTGCACCTAAGAACAAATGTGAGTATAATAATCAGAACTTCAGAGCTAAACCTGCTTATTCTCAGGGTAGAGTGGCACAAGGGGGTAGTAAGCCTCCTACATACGCCTAGTGTGGTAGGAACCATTTAGGTGTTTGTCGTGAGGGCTCCACTGGTTGTTTCAAGTGTGGTCAGAGTGGGCATTTCATGCGAGAGTGTCCAAAGAGCAAGCAGGGAAGCGGTAATGGGGGCAATAGAGCCTAGTCTTCTTCAATTGCTCCACTAGACAGAAAAGCACCTAGAGGGGCTACTTTCGGTACTAGCGGGGGAACAAACTGCTTATATGTTATTAATAGTCGTCAAGAGAAAGATGATTCACTAGATGTTGTCACTGGTATGATTCAAGTCTTTGACTTTACTATTTATGCCCTGCTAGATCCAGGAGCGAGTTTATCTTTTGTAGCTCTATATGTTGCTATGAACTTTGATGTTATTCCTGAGCAACTTAGTCAACCATTCAATGTTTCTACGCTTGCTGGTGAGTCTTTTTTAGCATAGAGAGTCTATCGTGATTGTCCTGTTTCCATCAATCACAAGAGTACCATAGTTGATCTAGTTGAGTTAGACATGGTAGACTTTGATGTCATTCTTGGTATGGACTGGCTTTATGCATGTTATGCCTCAGTTGATTGTAGAACTCGAGTTGTCAAGTTTCAGTTTCCAAACGAGCCAGTCTTAGAGTGGAAAAGCAGTTCAACAGTTCCTAAGGGTCATTTCATTTCGTACCTTAAGGCAAGGAAGTTAGTTTCTAAGGGGTGTGTCTATCACTTAGTCCGAGTTAATGACTCTAGTNGTCAAGTTTCAGTTTCCAAACTAGCCAGTCTTAGAGTGGAAAAGCAGTTCAACAGTTCCTAAGGGTCGTTTCATTTCGTACCTTAAGGCAAGGAAGTTAGTTTCTAAGGGGTGTGTCTATCACTTAGTCCGAGTTAATGACTCTAGTGTTGAGATACCTCATATTCAGTCAGTTCCAGTAGTAAAAGTGTTTCCATAAGTCTTTCCAAATGATCTTCCCGGAGTCCCTCCTGAGAGAGAGATAGGCTTCGGCATAGATATTCTTCCAAATACTCGTCCCATATCTATTCCACCATATAGAATGCCACCAACAGAGTTGAAAGAGTTTCAAGAGCAGTTAAAGGATCTATTAGATAAGGGCTTTATTCGACCAAGTGTCTCACCTTGGGGCGCTCCGGTCTTGTTTGTGAGAAAGAAAGATGGTTCCCTTAGGATGTGTATAGATTACCGTCAGTTGAACAAGGTTACCATTAAAAATAAGTATCCTCTTCCGAGAATTGATGATCTTTTCGATCAGCTTCGGAGTGCTTCCTGTTTCTCGAAATAGACCTCAGATCTGGCTACCATCAGTTGAAAGTAAGGGAATGTGATATTCCCAAGACAACATTCAGGACCCGTTATGGTCATTATGAGTTTCTGGTCATGTTGTTTGGTTTAACTAATGCACCATCAACGTTCATGGACCTTTTGAATAGAGTTTTCAAACCTTATTTAGATATGTTTGTTATCGTCTTCATTAATGACATACTAATCTATTCAAGGAATGAAGAAGATCATGCTGGTCATCTCAGAATAGTTCTTCAGACTTTGAAAGATAAGGAGTTGTATGCTAAATTCTCTAAGTGTGAATTTTGGCTTGAGTTTGTGGCATTATTAGGCCATATTGTGTCTGGGGAGGGGATTAAGGTTGATACTCAGAAAAATGAGGTAGTGCAGAATTGGGCTAGACCCATATCTCCAACTGATATTAGGAGTTTGTTGGGCTTGGCTGGATATTATAAAAGGTTTGTGGAGGGGTTCTTGTCTATTTTGTCTCCTTTGATGAAGTTGACTCAGAAAATAGTGAAATTTCAATGGTCTGAAGCTTGTGAGAATAGCTTTCAACAATTGAAAAAGAGGTTAACTATTGCCCCAGTTTTGACCTTACCAGAAGGTACGCAAGGCTTCGTTGTCTATTGTGATGCATCTAGAGTTGGTCTGGGTTGTGTGTTAATGCAGAATGACAAAGTTATAGCTTATGCCTCCAGACAGTTGAAAGTTCATTAGAAGAACTACCCAACCCATGACTTAGAATTAGCTGATGTAGTATTTGCTTTGAAAATATGACGCAATTATCTTTATGGTGTTCATGTGGATGTGTTCACCGATCACAAGAGCCTGCAGTATGTGTTCACTCAGAAGGAGCTCAATCTCAGACAGGGGAGGTGGTTAGAATTACTCAAGGATTATGACATGGGTATTCTTTACCACCCAGGTAAGGCCAATGCGGTTGCTGATGCTTTAAGCAGGTTGTCTATGGGTAGTACTTCCCATGTCGAAGAAGAAAAAAGAGAGTTAGCAAATGATGTGCTAGACTTGCATGCCTGAGAGTCTGACTAATGGATTCCACAGAAGGAGGAGTAGTGGTGTTGAATGGGTTCACTTTACTTTCTTAATTTTTTGAGTTTGAAAATAATATATGTGCATTTGGTACTTGTACTAAATATATACAATAAATTAGATTTATATATATATTAATGCCACAAAAAGGAAAAAATATCTATTTTAATCTACAAAAAAAAATTAAAATAAACAATTGTTTTAAGGGACAATAAATCATCATATTTATAATTATTTCATTTAAGTGAATATCTATGAACATTGAGATATAATTGTGAGACGATGTATAATTTTAAATGTTAACTTAGTTGATTGACCACCTAAAATTTCATCTTGTGGTGAAGGATTGACTATCTATCTTGTAAATTCATTTCTCATTTCTCATTTTTATTTATTATATTTTTGATATAATAAATTTTAAATAAAATAAATTATACACATCAATTTTATAAATATATGAATGATATATATTAATAATTACATAAATAGAATTCATGAGTAAAAAAATGATTCGAGGAATTTACCATAAAATATTTTTTTTAAAAGAAAAAGTGAAAGGAAAAAAATGAACAAGATGAAGAATTTTTTTTTGGAAAAAATGGAATTGATGAAGAATTTAAAAAAAAGTAAAATGAAAGAAATGTAGAAGATGACGAGTTAAGGAGATAGAAAGAGAGATCCATAAGATGAAAAAGGCGGGGACCACACATTTTTTAATCAAAAAGTAATTTGTCACATACCAAGTCATACTTGTGCCTCTACCACCATAAAAATTTTCGTGTTACGATCATGAAAGCTTACCCAAATGATGTAGCACAAGAAATCCTTTCGAAAATCACCACCAAGAATTTCCCAAGCTCAAAAATGGAAAATGGGGCTTAAACCCTGAAATTTGCAAGCAATAAACCCTCTCAGATGTCGCAAATGCGACTTTTGCGAACCCCATAAAGAGGGTGCCTCTCGCAAAAGCGAAGTTCCCTTCGGTTTCCTGAAGCTCGCTTAAGAGAAGAGGCTCTCTCTTCTGCGAAAGTCGCTTAAGCGATTGGCCTTTGCAAAAGCGAGGCCTGCAGACACCATCAAACACAATCGATTCTCAAAGTATCGAAATGACCCTCAAAATTTGTTTGAAACCCCATGCACACTAACCATATATGCAAACCAATTATACTCGGCGTTTCGAACTCAATGAAACTGACAAATATGAACCTAAGGTCTCCTTGACCCGACACGACATTCGTGAAAACCACAAGAAATTAAGTCAACACCGAAAAAAGGCTAAAACAAGCTTAGGACCTCACAAAAATCAATAAGACCTCACCTAAGCCTTAAATAATCCTCCGAATCCAACGGAACTCTTAGAATTTTGATCTGAACATCTAAACCCCGAATGTTGACCAAAGTCAACACAAAGAGTAAATTTTCACAATTTCACAACTAAGGACCTCAAATCCTCAAAGAGACCTTGAATTTGAAACTGATAAACTCTCACACATTAGATTCTACATTTTGGGACTGATAAAATTGACAGAATTCGATTCCGATACTCAAAACTTCAAAAGACACCGAAAACCACTTTTAAGCAACTTAGCCTTCCAAAAACATAAACTTACTCAAGATGTCAACTTTAACCCTCAAAGTTTGAAACCAATTTTCAAAACTCAAACATAAAAGACTCGGGGTCAATATCGGGAGGGGAAAAATGGTAAACTCATGAATTTTCCAAAATGATCGATCGGGTCATTACAATATCTCTAGGCTAAAAAGAGTTGAATTTGCGTTAACGTTCATTTCTTGAGTTACTAAAAGACTAGGACGTAAATATTTTGTAGCATCCATGGAAGGTGAATGTGGTAGATGATGCCCTCATTTATAGTTATATGTGTAGTTTATCCTATCTATGAGTTGATAGGCATGAGTTAGCTCAAGAGCATCATCAGTTAGCTAACTTGGGAGTCAAATTATTAGAGGCAGGTGATAGTAGGGTCACTATTTAGGACACATCCGTATAAATCTAGTTGTAGAGTCAAAGGCACGGCAACACGAGGATCCCATCTTAGAGTAGCTCAGAGGCAAAGCTCAAGATCACGAGTCTTTAGCCTTTGATATAGTAAGAGATAGAGTCCTCAGATATAGAGGTCGATTGTGTGTTCTAGATGTTGCGAAGCTTCAACAACAAATCACGTTGGAGACATTATTCCCATTATTCTATTAACCTAGATTTGATAAAGATGTACCATGATATTAAGGAGATATATTGGTGGCACATGATGAAGGACATTGCTAGTTTGTGTCATAGTTTCCTATTTGTCAACAGGTGAAGGTTGAGCACCAGAAGCCCCTTGGGATAGTGTAGGAGATAGCCATTCTTTTGTGGAAATGGGAAGCAATTAATATGGATTATATAACATGGTTACCCAGACCACAACATAAGATTTACTTTATTTGGGTAATTGCTGATAGACTAACAAAATCAGCCAATTTCTTACAAGTTAAGACTACTTTCACAGCCGAAGACTATGTAAGGATTTATCATAGAGAGATTGTTAGGTTGCACCGTGTCACAATATTTATCATCTCTTATAGAGGGTCATAATTTACCGCGAACTTTGGGAAGTCTTTCTAGAAAGGATTGAGTGATTGGCGGTACAAGTTAATCTTAGTACAACCTTTCACCCTCACTTAGTACAACAAACAATAGAGCCAATTAAGCTCATTCGAGAGTAGTCGTTGACAGCTCAAAGCCGCTACAAGTCATACTCAGATATGCAATGAAGAGATTTAGAGTTCTATATCGATGACATGGTGTTTTTAAAAGTCTCACCTATGAAGGGTGTTATGAGATTTGGCATGAAGGGTAAGCTTAGTCCTAGATTTATCAGTCCATAAGGATCCTTTGAAGGGTAGGATGAATGTCTTATGAGTTAGAGTTGCCTTCGAGGGTAGAACCTATTAATCCAGTCTTACATGTATCGATGCTACAAAAATGTATAAGAGACCCTAATCGAGTTGTCCCAATTGTGATTGTTCACATCACACTAAAGTTGTCCTACGAAGAAAATCCAGTCACCATATTAGATAGATACATCTAAAGATTGAGTGCCAAAGATGTGGCTTCTATTAAAGTATTATGGATAAACAGGATATGGGAAGAGGTGACCTGGGAAGCTGATGATGGCATGAGATCTAGATATCCTCTCTTGTTTAAAACCCTAGGGTGACGGTATATCAATTTATATTAGTACAATGAGGTAAGATACCTATTCGTTCTTTATATTGTTGCTTATTATTGTTGTTGTTGTATTTTACTCACATTGTTATTGCAGAGCTTTTCTGCTTAGCTATTTGTGTCATCCTATGAAACGCCTAGGTTGGAATTTCTTGCATTTCAAATTTCTGGGTAGTTATGTTTACAAAGAAGACACTACCAAAATTTTGGCAACTCCTAAGGACTTAACCACGTGACTATGAATTTTCATTCGAGGGGGAATATTTCTAAGGGGGAAGGATGTAGCACCCCGACCTTTCAAAATGTCTAAATTAACTAGTACCTTTGTGGCAAGATAAGAGTGACTAATAAGTTAAGAATGATGTGGTTTGCCTTATTTGAATTGTTCAAGGCTCGTATTTTAAGTTTCGAAGTCATCCGAGTTGCAAAATAGGCAAAAGTTATCACAACTCCTGTTTTAAAGATTTCTCTAAACTTAGAGTCAAATCAAAGTTCTACGAGTCTAATTTCCAAGGCATCCATTTATCCATACAACTTTACAATAGAGAAATATTCATGTTTTTGTGAGATAATGCAAGCTGGTACTTGAGGTGGGACAAGGTCCGCAAAAACTTAATATAATCACCCAACTTTGTATCTTCTTCATTTTCTTCGGTCCTTCACTGAATAATAATAGAGAACATCCAAATAATTTCTTAAAATTCTCCAAAGATCCTTATGATCTTATTTTGGAAGCTTCGGGAAATTTTCCCTACGTCGTGAGCTCATCATTTTGGCATAGTTTGCCCTATCAAATTTGTGGCATAGCTTCATGGGTGTTGTGACAATGAGGTAGTTCCCATATAAAGTGTTCATGGTTCTATAAAGAGAATGTTTAGTGAGGTAAGAACGTTCTTTTATTGGTTATAGCTACTTTAGACCTCATGTAGTATTATTATTGGTGAAAATCCATATCTTTTGTTGGATTGTCGTGAAGCGTTATATTTTTGTATTAATTGAGAGCCTTCCACATTGTAGTATTAAGGGGGTTCGGGCAAAAGACTTTAGGACGCTTGAAATCATCAAAAAAAGGTATGGGAAAGTTATTCCTTTCTCTTTTTGGCATGTTTCTTAAAGCCTTAGAATGATACGACTAGTGAATTGTAGTCGAGTACTCGTATCCAAAGCTAATGTGTTTGCTGCTTGAGTTGACATATTTATCCCTGGTCGGGACACGTATTCTAATATTAGCGACTATGTGCTTAGATACAACTTAGAAATAATTTGTATAGGTCGCTTATAGCTATATTAATCTCCTTTGGGCCTTTTGATAATTTGTTTTTGTTCTTGGGGATACTATGGTTAGTTGTAAGAATGTGATCTTTGCCTACAGGGTTATTGATGCCTAAGAGGGCTATGTGTTGCGTATGGGGCTACGTTGATGCCTAAGAGGGCTATGTGCTATCTACAGGGTTATGTTGATGCCTAAGAGGTCTATGTTGTCACGATCCAAAAGCAGGTATGATGGCACATGTATTATCCCACCAAGACAAGTCAACCTAAAATTCAACTACTGATGTAAATGCAGAAATAAAACAAAATAAGGACTATCATAACATTAAAACGCGGAAAACAAATCATAGCTCATTATACCCCCAAAACTCGGTTTCACATATAAAAGCCTCTAATGTATACAAGTATGAATGTATGTGTTTCTAGAATAAAACAAAAAAATAATAAAAGAGTAAGACGTCTCCGACGGAATGACAACAACTACCTCACAAACTCCCAATGATAAGCCTCAAACGTAGAAGAGAATAATTGTAGCCTACACAAGTGTAGAAGTAAGAGAGTGAGTACCAAACAACAATGACACTCAACAAGAAAACCTGCAACCTTAAGTAAAGCACTATTGAACACAAGTACTCCAACCACACCATCCGAACCTCCATAACTACAACATGCAAAAGTCCAATAAGCCCAACCTAATAGTTTTTACTCTATATCAAAAAAGCACATATCGAACATCACAAATTGCACTTCAACACATATAATCATATCACCATAGTCTTTCACAATTCAACAATCACAATGGCATATCATTAATCACAATTGATGAGAATCAAATAAAGTGCAATGTCAAATAGTGATGCATGTCTACCCTAATGATACACACCCGTTGTATCTTAGTTCGGGACCTATGGGGGAGATATAAGTCTATGCATCTACCACAAAACGTGTGGCCATCCGACCCCTCATAATAGAAATTATCACGGAGTGTGTGGTTCGACCCCTCTTTATAGAACTTGCCATAGAGCGTGTGGTCTGACCTCTCATAATAGAATCAAGGGTGAGTCAATACAAAGTTTCAACTATTCATGGTATATCAATGATCATAATTTCAATAAAACAATTCATATCACAATTCCAACATGATTCTTCGTTTACCCCACATTATCATCACTAGATCATATTTATCATTTAACAATACACAAAAATATGTGAAATATTTTACCTCTTACCATTACTCCTAATCAAACAATGGCATACAAGGTTCAATACACTTAACAAAGAGTCAAATGGTCCATTTGTCCCAAGAAAACATTCAATCAACCCGATACTTGAACTTTCCCTCTCCGCTGGGTCTCCAACTTAACACAATCTAAGTAAATATGGAATCACAATAAGAATTTGAAGCCAACAACACTCATATCAATGATTTTAAAAACTAGGGCCAAATTGACCCAATAACCCTTTCCCAGAAACTAGGGTTAAATCAAGAAATTTGTGTAAAATCAAATTACCCAAAGGTTTTGGAACTCAATAGTGAAATCCACATCAAAAAATGAGTTAAAACCAATCTTAAATCACCATTTTCATAAACCTTTAAGTTCTTATAAAAACCTTCAAAGTTTGGAATCAAAATCAATGATTAATCATCAAAATAATAAAATAGTTAGTGGGTAATAAAGAAGTGGAGTTGAAAATTGTTACCCTACTGAAAAATCTTGAAAAATTACTTTAAAATTGCCTGCGTTGAGCTTTCAATGTTCAAAAATAGAGTAATGGGGTTGAAACTCTGACTATTGGGAAAACATTATGTCCATGTTGAATTAATCTTCGCAATCGTGACCCAAAGTCTCGTGATCACGATGAGTAAATCTTGGTCAACTCATTAATTGACCATCACAATTGCGACACAGGGCCACCCAATCATGATGATCAGAACTCAAATGCTACGCGATCACGACCTCCCACCACACGATCGTGATGCCCCATCACGCGATCACGATGCCCCACCACGCGATCGCAAAGCATAAAACATTATCTCCTTGCGATCGTGACAAACACCACGCAATTGCAATGCATAAGAAAATAACCACATGTGATCACGAGAGAAGGCCCCACAATCGCGAGGAATAGCTAAGGGGCACCTAACATCAACATACAACAATTCACCAAGACATAAAATTCACTAAATGGACCCTCATGATTTGTTTAGAACCCTGAATTATCAACTAAACTCAATGTTCTGGACTCAATGAAACCATCAAAACGCAGATCGTAAGTTTCCTTGACCTGAAACCCGTGAAATTCACAATAACTATCTTTAACTCAAAATTATCAAACTGCCCTCAGAACCTCGGAAAATTCAACCAAGACCTCACCTATGCCTAAAATCATCCGCCAAACCTAATAGAATTGTTAGAAATATGATCTGAGCATCTGAACTTTAAATGTTAACCAAAGTAAACTCTTGATCTAAAAACACTTTAACTCCCAACTCAAGGCCTCAAATCCATGAAGTAACTCTAAATATAAAACGATAATGCTCCCATATCAAATTACGCATTCAAGAGTTGATGGAACTGACAAAATTCCATTTCGAGTCTCGAGACTCTGGTTTTTTTTATACCAAAAATCACTTTCTAACAACTTTAAACCTCTAAAATTGAAAATTTTCCAAAAATCACAACTTTCGAAGCATATTTCAAAATTATATTCATAAACTAATCAAACTTGACTCGGGGTAATCATCATGAGGAGTAAAATGATAATTTCTAAAAATTTCCAAAAATGACTGTTAGTGTCATTACATATGTGTTGCCTATGGGGCTATGTTGATGCCTAAGAGGTCTATGTGTTGCATATGGGGATATATTGATGCCTAAGATGTCTATGTGTTGCTTATAGGGCTATATTAATGCCTAAAAGGTCTATATGCTACCTACGGGGATATATTGAGTCCCAAGAGGGTTATGTGTTGCATATGGGGCTATATTAATGTCTAAGAGGGTAGTGATATCTTACGAGGATAGGGGACTAGTGTTAGGGGTATATAGATTGAATTGACACCTTCTGGGCTCTTAAGGGCCTACATAGGTTGTCTTGTTTGCTACTTTGTACCTGCCAAGCTTATAGGGTCTTAGTTAGGTTGTTGTTCAAGTTTTCAACAGCATAGAACACATTATGAGAGATGTTGAAGGGGGCTGGTTGCTCCGTTATATGCATGCTAATGTGACAAGTATTATTTTTGGTATGTTTAGATTAGGAGCAAGTCAGTACACTTATCTTATTCTTGACTTCCTTTCTTGATTATTTTTAGTATATTATGATACCTCCTCAGTTATGATACTGTTTTTCATACTCGGTAAATTATTTTGTACTGACATTTCATTGCCTAGGGATATTACATTCATGCCTACAGGATCCAACAAACCCCCCTAGTAGTAGAGTTGTCTTCTAACAGGTTGGATATCCCCTTTCTTCTAGAGATGCCTGCGTTATAACGTTTATTAGCTTTTAAGGTAAATAATTTCCAGTAGGCTAGGACCTGTCACTAACAAGATTTACTACTCTTGAAGGCTTGTAGATAGTGTGTTGGATTGTATAGATACATTATTGGCCATGTTGGCCTTGTTTGTTGCTTACCTAAAATTTGACAGTTGTTTGATGTATTGTTTTGATATATACCTATTTTCAACTTTTGTAAAGAGATCATGGAGGTTTGAATAGTCCATTTAATGTCTACATTTTCCTAGATATCATATGGCCTCGACTCCTAAACAAGAGTAGTGTGCTAGATGTCTGTTGATTTATATGAACTATTAAGAGTAGCTATTTTCTTTATAGAGTTGTTGAGAGGGGTCTGACTAGCCAAGGTCTTATTTTTAAGCCGAGACATACTTGTTTTTGGGTTGTGTGCGGCTGCTATACGCCATTAGTAAAAGGTCTAGCACGGTCGACTCAGGCCAACGTTTTGAAATTAGGTGTCAGTTGCACCCCTAGAGTTTGGGGCGTGACATTAACTTAGATAGTTTTATATAATTTAGAGTTGCATGATCGTTCGGAAGTTTGTAGGATGAAATTATAGGCTTTCATGATCCTTAGTCATATTTTGGCCATTTTCGAGATTTTAGACTACAATTATAGCCTTTAAGCTCTAGTTTATGATTGGCTTTAGTCTTGGTGTGGCGATTGAGGATCCTTAGAATACTTTTAGGTGGTTTAAGATTATATTTATATGCATTGGTTGATTTTAGTTTTAATTGTTGGTTATTTCGATATGTTTGAGCTCTTTATGATATTATTGTGTTTTTGGGCCCGAGGTCTTGGACTTGGACTAGTTGAAGTTCCAAGTTAGTGCAATTGTACTATGAATGGAATTTTTCCCTATTTGTTGTGTTATGTTGATATATTGTGAGTGATTTTCTTTTGGTTTCCATTCATTCATGCTCATGACATTTGCACTTGATTTCGGTGGGAGTTAGACTTGAGAAATAATAATTTTGTGTTTGAAACCAATTTTCTTCAATTCTTACTTGTTTGGGGATGAAGTTTTGAAAGAAATTGTATCATTTTGTTGGGAATTTATCTTTAACATGTGTTACTTTAGATTTTTCTAGTTTTACTATTGAGACGTGGGATTTACGTTGAGAGGTACTATTTTTGTATGAGATATTGATTTGAAAGAAGATTGGCTTTAAACTTATGGGTTCCTAAGGCTTTTTGAGAGCTGGGATGTTTTACATGGTATTGTGTGCCCGATGGATTATTCTGGGATGTATTTCATGCGCTTGGCATATGTTGATGAGCTCCGACGGCTCGTAAATTGAACTCTAGTTTTTTACTTTTATACATATGTTGAAGAGTTATGATGGGCATGTGGAATGTCTCAAGGAGCATACAAGGAGGCCAACGGGGCTATTATTTTTACTATATTAGAAGTCCTAACATTTAATACTTTAAAAATACTCCCTCCATTTCTAATTAATTGAATTGTTGAGACATTTTTCATTTTTCAAATTAACTTAATTGTTCAATTTTCAAGATTACTTTTAGTATGTTCTTCCAATTCTACCCTTCATTAGTTAGTATTGAAATTAGTTACTTAATTAATATTTAGTTATTTTAATCATAAATTTGACACTAATTAAGAAGGGTAAAATGGAAAGTTATGCCTAATTTATGTCTTAATCTTCTTTTATTAAAGGGCGTGAAACACCTCGACAATAATTTGAAACGGAGGGAGTAATACATTTACCTTGTACAAGTTTTACTTAAATTATGGTAGACAAAATAAATATATGAGTAAAGAATTAAAAATATTAAAGAAGGAGGTTTACACTTTTCAAAATATCTTTTTAACCTTGCTATATGAAATTCAATCAATTAGATAGATATAACATTTATTTTAACGTAAATTGCTATTTTATAAATAATTTTATTCTTCTGGTATATAGTTTTTTATTTGTCGCAAAATTCACATACAAAGCACATACAAAAAACTAGTTGGTATAAATATATAAGTTCTAATTTAAAAATGCTAAACGTTTTAAATCACTAAGAGTCCCCAAGGATATGAAATACACACTAACATCATAATTTTTTTTATTTCTCATTCGGCATCTGATACTCGCATTGGAGTGCAATTAATTTGGATTCACGTCTCATTCGGGGGAAAGCTATTCCTACCAAAGATTTTTCCACACCCAAAACTTGAACTCAAGACATGTGGTTAAGGGAGGACCATAAATTTATTTCACTAACATATATATTTTTATTTACTAAATCAAGACATAATATTATACAATATTACCACAACAGTATTTATTTCATTAATTAAATTTATCGGGAAAAACTCATCAATGTATGGTCCATGTTTATATATAATGACCTAGTCGTTCATTTTTTATTTTTTGTGAATTGACCATTTTGCCCCTCCTGTGAATGACCCGGAGTCTTGAGTTTGAAAAGTTGTTCTTGAACTTGAACTTAAAAGTTGAGAATTTTGTATGTTTTGAGTGAAAGGTTAATATTGTTAAGAACATGGTTTTTGGAGTCCTTTGGAGTTTCGAGTGTTAGAATGGAATTTCGTCGATTCCATCAGTCTCGGAATGTGGAATATGCGCCATGAGAGTTATTAATTTTAGATTCCGAGTCTTTTGAGGTCCTAAGTTATGAAATAGTGGAAATTTTGCCTTTGGATTAACTTTGATCAACATTCGGAGTTCAGATGCTTAGATCAGAATTCCAAGAATTCCGTCATATTCGAGGGATGATTTTAGGCCTATGTGCAATCTTGGTTGATTTTTGAGAGGTTCCGAGCTTATTTTAGCCTTTTTAGGCGTGAGTTAGTTTCTTGTGGTTTTCACAGATGTGGATCAAGAAGACCTCAGATTCGTATTTTGACGGTTCCATTGAGTATGGAACGTCGAGTATAATTGATTTGCATATGCGGTTTATGTGTACAGGGTTCTGAACGAATCCCGAGGGTCCTTTTGATGTTTTGAGAGTCTCTTCACCTTTTCTCCAAGTCTCAATTATGATTGATTAGCTTCTTCCTTCATGCAAGCTACAGTCTAACGACCCCCTTGTTGTGTTGTATTTTGTGATCTTCTACTTCAGTCTGTGTTTTTCGAATAGCCGAGACCCGGCAAGCTCGTTCGGATCTTGGACGCAGTACATTCGAATCCTAAAGCACCACCGCGAACGCTACAGCGCGTCCGCTTGCGGTGTGGTATGGCACCACCCTGTTGTTCCAATAGCCAATTCTGGCATGTCAACTTAGTTATCCTTATCAAACCATTGTTTGCTGGTGTCAGCAAGCCTCGCTTATGTGACCTTCGCATAAGCAAGCGCCTCTTCACTTGAGCAAGCTTCACAAAAGCAAAGAGGGCTTCACTTTTATGAGAGAAAGCTTTTATCTATGGTTCGCTTTTGGGAACTGGTGGTCGCTTTGCGACATTATAGGGGTTTTGACCTGCAAATTTCAGGGCTTAAGCCCCATTTTTTCATTTTTTGAGCTTAGGGAACCCTTGGTGGTGATTTTTGAAAGGATTTTCTATGCTAAATCAATCGGGTAAACTTTTATGATCATAAACCTTCATCTTCCTTTGGTTATTTATGGATTCTAACCTCATAATTTGGGATTTGATTTGGAAAATTACAAGGTTTTGCAAGAACTTGAGTTTTGATCTAAAATGGTTATTTTGAAGTGGTTTTGATCCCTTTTTTGATATGGTCTTCACTAATGAGTTCCTAAAGCCTTAAACTCCGGATTCAAACCTCTATTTTTGAAATTGGATTTTAAGTTGATTAACTCATTTCTCTATATAATTGATGTGAGAATTGTTGTTTCCGATGACTGATTGTGTATACTTGATTGTTATAGATTGTGTGGCTTTGGAAGTGATTCGGAAGGGAAAGTCTCAACTCTTGGATTGATTTATTGTTTGATTTCAGGCAAGTGATCTCCTAAACCTTACATTCTAGTAGAATTTGTGTACTTCCTTCATTGCTTGTGTGTTGGGAGTAATGAGGATGAGGTGAATGGTTTAATTTTCCCTTTGATATATCTAAATGAATAAAAATGGATTGACATGAAAAATGTTTTGTGATGGACACAATGATATGAATTATCGTATTGTGACTCTTGCTGATTGATTGATAAAATGCTTGAAAGCATGAATGTGGAGTTGAATTGTATGATTTGTTATCTCTTTCATAAGGTGTGATCTCGCTTGTGTGCATTGATTTTTGAACACCGTGTTGAGATTTGTGATAATTTATGATGGCGAGGTCTTTGCCAACAAGTGTTATTATGCTGAGGTCTTTGCCGGTGAGGTCATTTTTGACAAGTGTTTATAAAGCCGATAGAAAATGGTTCCGGCAAGAAATTGATTATTGTGACTCGATGCATTTGATGCTTATACATGACTTGTTTGCTAATTATGATTGATGTACTTGTTGCGTGTGACTGAACTACTTGACAATGGGATTGATTTATTTGATTCGTTTAATTGTGGAATTATGACTATTGAACTGATATTGGGCCTTGTGAGCCGTGTATTGTAGAACTGTTAGGTTGGACTGATTTATGTGCAAATTGTAGTTTGAGGAGGTTTGGTTGGAGTTGTAAGGGGTATTCAATTTCTAGTTCGATGTCTTGTTTAATAGGTTGCTTGTTGGATACCGTGTTGTTGGTACTCACTCCTTGCTTCTACACTTGTGTAGGTACTGAGCCAATTTAGCGTGATTGTTCTTCTTCTCCCTTTCTGAGGCTCGTTGGAGGACTTGAGAGGTAACTGCTTGTCATTCCGGCGGACCCTCTTTTCCTTTTCCTTAAAGCTTTGTTCTATTTGAGAAACAAAGATTGAGACTTGTACTTATTTCTTAAATTCCGCACTTTATGCATTTAGTGTCTTGTATACATGACAACCAGATTTTGGGTTTTTTAATAGAATGAATAAGTTATCCGCTTTATTTTGCTCTTGCTTTATTGTTTTATGCATTTCTTTCGGTTTCGTTGGGTTGAGGCTGACTTGTTTTGGTGGGAATAGACAAGTGGCATCATGTCCATTTTTGGGTCATGACATTATATGACATAGAAAATGATTAATTTTATTTTTTCATGTTAGGCTTTTTTAATGATAAATTTAGTTGAATGATTATATTGATACAAATGCATAAGTTGAATGATTATGTTGATCCAAATGCATACGTTGAATGATTTTATTGATATACAATAAAGTTTAATGACTTTGTTAAACAAATTCTCGAAATTAAGTAACTTTAGCAGATATTAACTCTACCCTTTGGCATGACAATCAATGTTAACAACCCTCTAACAAATCAACCCAAGTGACCAATACTTGTGGCCCTTTGATTTAATATACAAATTATTAGAGGGTTCTACTCCTAATGATAGGCATAAGTCATAACAACCCCTTCCAAATTGAAAAACTATTTCTATATTTTGGAAGATCCTATCTCCTTCCAAATTTGTTTTTCAAATTTATAAAAGATTAAGAAAAAATATATATATTTTAATTTGATGGAAAAATATTTTCTAAAATAACTTTCTCATGGAAAACATTTCTTGAAAATATATTTTAAAATATTTAAAAAAAAGAAAGAAGAAAAATTGAAAGAATTTAGTAAGAAATAAAATGTGTACGAATGATGTGATGATTAAGTGAGGATTATCATTCATTTATCTTATTAAAAAGTTTATACCAAACTAACATATGAATTATAGGGACCACATTACATAAATGAATGAGATGTAATAGCCTGAAGAAAAAGTCAAGAGCAATTTAGGCCTTGTGTAAAATCATATGTACAAATAATTAGATGCATTTCAATATAAAAAATGAACTTAGAACCTCTCCCCTCCAAAAAAAAAAAAAAAGGATGAAAAAAAGCTTAACCAAACATGTCATTATTTTCATGCATGCCACAATTTTTGAGAGCAAAACCAAATCTGGGCACTTAGTCACATTTTTCATGCATTTTTGCATGTTTCAATTTTGACATCCATTTCTCTCTCTTGATATAAAGAAAAGAGAGAGAGAAATTCATGCCAAATTGATTTGTGAGAATTCACATTGATTTTGGATAAAAGAAAAAAACAAAAAAAAAATGGATGTGGCAGAGCCATTGTTGAGAAATGTCAATATAGCAAAGCGTCGAAACTCAGTTAATTCTATGAGATGTGATTTCTTCTCAGAATTACCTAGAAAGGTTAAGACATGGCTTGATCCTGAAGTCCCTTTTCTTTTGGACTTGTCTAAAGCCACTGATTTAATTGAAGGTAAATCTTTCAATGTTGTTACATGTAAAAGTTGCTACCTTGTCGCGTTTCTTTTTTTATTATTGACGATCTTATAATTTTTTTTTTATAGGAGAGAAAGAATATTATGAAAGACAAATTGCTACTCTCAAGTCCTTTGAGGAAGTTGATTCACTTGATTCAGTTAATGCCATTGATGAAGAGCAAGACCTACTAGAGCAAATACAACATGAAAGAGCAATGCATATTTCGAATTGGGCAAATGTCTTATTACTTGCTTTTAAGGTAAAGTTTCATTTGTATTCCTTCACTTGGAAAATGTGCCAATATCTTAAGAAAAAATTTCAGAAATAGCAAACAAAATAAGAAAGACTCTACAACTATAGTTTCGATAATTACGCTCCATAACTATAATTTTGTTTGTTATGGAGATTGCAGTTATATATTTTTGTATGTTTGTATATTTCGCTTGTAAATATATAAATAGATAAGTATATACAAAGATAATTACGCTCCATAGGTATAATTTTGTTTGCTATGGAGGCTGCAGTTGTATATTTTTGTCTGTTTGTATATTTTGCTTGCGAATATATAAATAGGCAAGTATATACAAATTTTGTATTTATATATTTAGGAATTTTCCAGAACTCTGTTTGTATATTTCACTTGCCAATTTACAAACAAGGTAATTTATTATGAATTTTTCATAAATCGTATACAAATAGCTAGAGTAAGCATATACCCTAGCTATTTTTGCTACAACTAGTTTAGCTACATAGTTTTTCTTGCTCAAACTCTACCACATGTAAGTTTAATGCTAATGATGAATCAAATCATCATTATGAGACATAAGATAGTTGTATCTAATTATGTTCTTTGTGAGGAAATAAAGATATATTTTATACTTTATCGTTACTTTGGACCGATTGCAGGTATATGCTACTGTAAAAAGTGGTTCTTTAGCAATTGCAGCATCGACGTTGGATTCATTACTTGATCTAATGGCTGGTGGTATTCTCTGGTTCACACACCTATCAATGAAGAGTATAAACATTTACAAGTACCCTATAGGAAAGTTAAGAGTTCAACCTGTAGGGATTGTCATCTTTGCAGCTGTTATGGCAACTCTTGGTATGTTCTTCTGCACATGTCATATCTTTGTCTCTGCTTTTACAGTTTACAAGTCATGAATGACAAATCGATTATATGTGATTGCATAGGCTTTCAAGTCTTAGTGCAAGCTGTGGAACAATTGATAAAAGATACACCTTTAAACAAGATGACTGAGGAGCAATTGTGTTGGCTATATGCAATTATGCTAACAGCTACTGGAGTAAAATTTGTCTTGTGGATTTATTGCAGAAGTTCGGGGAATAAGATAGTTAGAGAATATGCAAAGGTCTTTTCTCCTACATACATTCGTTCTTTTTTTAAAATTGTGCATCATTTGACATGTTATGGAATCATGATATCTAGGATCACTACTTTGATGTAGTCACAAATGTTGTTGGTTTGGTGGCTGCTGTCCTCGGTGATCGATTCTATTGGTGGATTGATCCTTTTGGTGCTATTGTTCTTGCTGTATATACAATTACAAACTGGTCTGAAACTGTGTTGGAAAATGCAGGTTCTTTCTTTTTAATTCCCTTTTCAACTAATAAGCAATTAC
This sequence comes from Solanum stenotomum, assembly GCF_019186545.1. Classification (NCBI taxonomy): domain Eukaryota; kingdom Viridiplantae; phylum Streptophyta; class Magnoliopsida; order Solanales; family Solanaceae; genus Solanum; species Solanum stenotomum. Next base: position 33,177,068 of record NC_064284.1, on the reverse strand, counting down.
CAATAAGCCAATTTTGATGTTTATATATATAATGTTCCTTTATGCAGTTTCTCTAGTTGGACAATCAGCCCCTCCTGAATTTTTGCAGAAACTTACATATCTAGTCCTAAGGCATGATCCTCAAATAAAAAGAGTTGACACTGTTAGAGCCTACAATTTTGGAGCTCTTTACTTTGTTGAGGTGAGATTACTATTATTGTGATGTGGTTTTCTCATTTTAAATTTTTTATAAAATGGATAGAAAAGAGATATGATATTGTTTAGGTAAGATTATAAGTTGACCAACACGCAACTGTTTATTTATGAAAATCAGGTTCAACACTTGATGGTTATCAATTGTGGCGGAGCCAAATTTTTTAAAAAAGTTTCACGATTCAAAAATTACATCTTGATGACACCTATCCTAACCCTCCTTGATAGGTAAACCACCCCTTTAAGAAGATACAAAACATAATATAAATGTGGAAGTAATTTAAATAATAACACAATAATCTAAATCTCCAAACTTTCATAAATAAAGTAACAATGTAGATGAAGTTGGATCAAGTCTCTGAACGCAATAAGGTCACTCAACCAAGATCCTCTCGATGCAAACCATAGTGTAAATCAACCTATTGGAGTCATCAAATCAACCATCCAAGGTCGTCATTTCCAAAAGTTGATCGTGGTCGCACTCAACTTTCTTAAAACTCAAAAATTCAATCGAAGGTTCAAATCACTCAAAAACACCCTGTGATCCATTCCATCCATCCAACCAAGTAAAAAAATCATCTTTCGAACATAACCAAACTGTTGAAATTTGAATTTGCACTCATTATCCTAGATTGTTGACTTTGATCAAACTTTTCAACTTCTCTACCTTTCAAAATTGAAAATCTTCCTCTAAATACATCTAATTTCCTAGAGAATCATGTCATCTATTCTCACAAGTAATAAATAATATAATGAAGCTATGAAAATGATTAGACATGAGAAATGAATCCAAAAGAATCAAAATGGCTTTGTGGGATTTTGAACTACATTTGCAACTAAAATGAAAACATCCTTTATGTTTGGGGGATTCAAAAATACACAAAAAATGTTATTTGTGCCTCGTTTGTATAGTCCAACAAAAAGGATTTAGTTGAAACATATTGACTAAGTATTTGTTGTGCAAACAGGTTGACATAGAGCTCCCAGAAGACTTGCCACTGAAAGAAGCTCATGCCATTGGAGAGTCACTTCAGATAAAGATTGAAGAACTTTCCGAAGTTGAACGTGCTTTTGTTCATCTAGACTATGAGTGTGATCATAAACCTGAACACTCTATTTTGAGTAGACTTCCCAACAGTCCACCTTAAGTAATATATGCTAGTTTTATTTCTTGCAATGTAATATTAACAGCTCATATTTCTATGTGAAGAGTGAGACTTGAGATTTTGATAAGTTTACAAAAAAGAATGTCATTTCCCTTATGTGTTACCCTTATATTTTCTTACTATATACATTTAACATGTTTTCTGAGAAAATAAATTTCTCTATTTAAATCCCTACTAAGAACTTGTTTGACATTGCTGCTAAAAATTGCTTAATTTTATAAGCACTTTTTAAAAATAGCTTTTCAAAAAAGTACTTTTGAAAACAAAAAAAAACAATTTGTGTTTGGCTAATTCATTTGAAAAGTGTTTTTTTATAAGCAAATTGTTATCTTTCTCAGAAAGTGCTTATGAGAGTCAAATTACGTTAAAGGACAAATATTAATATACTTTTAATATTAAGATTAATTTATAGAGAGAAACCAGCTTAAACATCTATTACAAAAAAATAACTTAAATTTTTATTTTTATTAAATTAAAATATTCATATTCAAATTTTCAATCAAGATTATACCTTTTCTGGAGGGTTGAAATCTTTAGTTATTTTTTTTCTTCTTTCTAATCTTGCAAAAATATTGTTGTTACCTTTTTTTTCTAATTTTGAAAATTTATACGTCAAATGATTGAAAAAATAAATTAATAAGAGATATATTGGTATATATATATATATATATACACATACACATACACACTACCATAAAAGCATTAACTCGTAAACTTGAATGTTGAATTACTATATTACCCCCAATTAAAAATACTCAATTTATTTTTTGTATTATATTAAAAATAGATTCCTTTTCACATTAAAGGGTTATGATTTTTTCAAAGTGTTGTGACTTTTCCAAAAGGTTGTGATTTTTTTGATGGGTTGTGACATTTTTGATGAGTTGTGACTTTCCGAAGGGTTGTGATTTTTCCAAAAGATTGTGACTTTTCCCAAGGGTTGTGCCTTTTCTCAATGAGTTGTGACTTTTCCAAAGGGTTGTGACTTTTCCGATGAGCAGTGACTTTTACAAAAGGTTGTAACATTTTTGACAAGGCACAATTAGCACCTATTCATACTACTATTTGTTAGCTATAAATAGAGGAGTTTCTTCTCACTTTTAAACTACATTTTTTTTAAGTTTTGTACTCTTCTTCTTCTTAAAAAAATCTCAAGGATTGTTTGCAGTAGTTGATTAAGTTCAAAATTCAACGAAATTCGAGGTATGACATAAGAAAGAGTTGGCAAACAAATTATAGCAAATCATTCAACAATTCACACTCGTAGTTTTTCTTACAATTTTCATGAATTAATAATGACGAAAGTTGTGGAAAAGACAATAATAATAAACAAATATGAAAAAAGACACATGATTTGTGTATGATATTTCTTCTTCCTTTTTTAATTTTTTATTCTCTTACCCACATGAAGGAATTTCTTTCTAATTTTGGTAAAGGAACGGACATCAACATAGTCCATTAAATGATTAGTTTGAATATAAAATCCACTATTTCAAAAATAGATTTTAGCTTTTACTTATAATATGATTTCAATCAAATGGAAAAATTACCTCTCTATATATGGTAGTCTTACTTCAAGTATAGATAGATTGTGTATAAAGATAAAATGTTGAAATATTTATGGTAATCCTTATTAGTGTCATGCACATACTATATTTCAAGTATGAATATTTAAGAGAAAAAATTGTACTTAAATGGCGTCCATCATTTATGTTCATAACCTCAAGAGGAAAGGCTATTGGTGACATTTTTTTTTTTTTAATCTTGTTGGTTAGATTTGCTTACAAAATTGAATGAAGTAAAAATACTACTTAATAAATGTCACTTTCTCCCCACATTTAAACTTTGAATGTATTTTGAAATGTTTCAATGATATCTGGTCATTTTGATCTCAAAATACAAGTAATTGTATAAAAAATTGTATTAATTACTTAAAAACACTTATCCTATGTTCTTTCAATTATAATTATTTACTAAAAAACTTTAATTTAGTAATATTAATTCTATTTTACAGCATTGTATAGTATATATACAATACACACATGCAACGCAATATAAGAGGAAGGGATATTTTAGTCTTGAAAAAAAATCTGCTTCTGCTTTTTTTAAAAAGAATAATTTTTTAGCTTCTTCCTAACAACATAAAAACTGTTTCTGCTTCTATTTAAAAGTTGTTTTACAAGTTTGCCAAACACCTAAAAAAAATTTGAAAAAAAGTTTTTTTCTCAAAAAAAGTCTTTATGTGCTTCCAATAGCAATGTCAAATAGACTCTAAGTAGAATTCGTAAACTTTGCAAAGGTAAGTAGTCATTTGATTCATCCACAAAGACATAAAGCATATTGTAACACTAGGGTTAATATTCACTAGTTCACCTTGTGTATATGCTTCTTCTTTTTAGAAATATTTTTTTCATTGAATTAAAAAAGGATATACGATGTATAATGCCATATGACAATTTTACCCTTTACCTTATTATGTAAATAAAAAATAGAAAGATGAATACAAAAATATTTTATTCTTTTAGGTATCATTAAAATAATTCTCGTATAAGTTATCCCATGTTGAATCTTACATAAAATAATATTGGAATGGAAATATAAAGTTGTATATTGGTATTTCTACAAGGAAACAAAATGACTACCAAAAGCAATGTAATATAATATTGAAAATAAAACTAACACCAATTATACACTGAAGGAACCAGGTTCCTTACGATCAACTTAAACTATAATGTAAAAAACATGTAATTTATCATTGTAAACCTCTTTTATCAAGGGAATAAAAATCACGATCTACCATACCCAAACCTCTTTTATTTTTGTTATTGAGTCTTATTGTGCAAATCCTATTTTGGATGTGTCTGAATGTAAATCCTATGCTTAGTGAGTTTTTTGCTTAAGGACAAACAATATTTCAAGTTTGGGGTTTGATGGGGTGGTATTTTATGAACTTGTTAGACTCAAATTCATGAATTATTGCTATGTTGTAATGCTAATTGAGGGAATTTTACACTCTAGTTCTCTTGTATGAAGGCATTTCTTGAAAAAATCAAATTTAAAGGATTTGGAGCTTAAAATCACTGAAGCACACCGGCGAAGGAACTGATATCCTAGTACAGGAACCAAGTTGCGTCTCGCCGGCTTAAATATTTAAAACTTGTCTAAGCACCGATGACTCATTGGCTTGTACAATTCTTGATCGGCATTCCGCCGACACCATCACGGGTGATTACGAAGGAACTGAATGTTGAAGCGGCGATGCAATTAGTGCTAAACACTCATGGATCAATATTTCGCCGGTCCATCACAAATTAAAGAGCGGAAGCTTAAGGACAAAAAATGTACTTGAATGATAAAGTGCTTTCGTTGGAAGGTTCCAAGGATAGAATAGGAATTTGTGTAATTATGTACCTTTATCTTCTTTCCAATTGGAAATAGTCTAGAGAGAAGAATTTTTTGGAGTGATAGAAAATAGCTAAGAACTTTTACTTACTTGCTAAGGAAGAAAATCAGGTTTGCATCATTTTAAACTTTAGATCTCAGATTTGTTAATCAATTTTACTTGAAATGGTGTTCCTCTGTATGTGTATTGTCTTTATTTCATCAATTGTGAGTAGATAAGGGGTGTGCATGATGTGGGTGTACCACCCAATAGGTATTGATTAATTATTCCTAAAATTGGTTGTTATGCATGGATCGATCTATTGTTGTCTTGGAGTTTTAATCCAAAATTAGTGGTTGAGCTCTATAACACCATTTTGGCTTGAGAAAGAAACATGGAGTTGGGTAAGACTTCAATAGTGAGGACTTGGTGAAACTAGTCTATGGATTTGAGCTAGAGATAGGGCAATCCGATTAATTTTTTTTCATTTAATGATATGAGCTAGGGATATTTTATTTATGCAGACAATGTTTGGTGCTTTATTGGTAAGGGTCTTGGATTTCGAGAAAATCTAATGGATATACGTTTAATAGTTCGAAAGAATATCAAATGTAGCCTAGAACGAACTATATCCATGTATTTACTGATTTAGTTCTGATTAATCATTAGCAAACCCCATCAAAATGTGTACACCCATAGTTTTTTCTAAACTTAATAGATCCTATTTGTGTTGATTTCTTGCTCTTGCTCTTGATATTGATAATTTCTAGTTGTTTCCTAAATGCCCCCACTATATTTGCTTGTTGACAGTACAATTTTAGACATTGTCTTGAGTTGAGTCAATTTAAGACTTATCCCAACTGGAAATCCTTGTGATTTGACCCCAACCTTTAAAGTTGGGTCTTGTTTTACAAAAACCCACCTATGCCCTGAAAAATGTAAATAGTTGAGCGTTCATCACATGCCAGTAAACCCTATTTTGCTTTCCTCTTCGTGATTTCCAATTCTTTTTAATTCCTTATCTTCTTGTAATCATTTTCAATTATTTTGCTTCCTAATGAAAATTACAAAAAAATTATGTTATGTTCTCTCAGCATTAACTTCCTTTTGCAAGCCATGACTTAAAATAGGAGAAACTTAGGAACACCAACAAGGATCCATCCATAAGCAGGAGCAAGAGTAAAAGTAAGGACACTCATGCCCCTGCCAATAAGGACGACATAATGTATTTCTATGTTGAGGGTATGAAGCCTATTATATCAAATATTAGGATGGCCGGTCATTCACACAATAGAAGAATTTTAATCTAGCTGGGCTTGGGGACGAATTCCCTAATATCAACAAGCAGCTCTCTAAGAGAAAGCGGTCACCATTCTTGAATGCACCCGAATGATACTATATAAACTTGGTGCTAGAGTTTTATATATCCTATCAGGCGAGACAAGACTCGATGAAGCACTCATTGAGGATTTAAGAGTTCTCATTCTTAACCTATATCATTGTAAGGGGAAAGGAGATCAATATTACCCTCGATGCCATAAATTCTATTTATTAGGGTACACCGATAACTTCGGGAATTGTCTTTGCAGAGAAGATTGCTATAAGGGTCACCAACTCTAATGGGTGGTTGATATTATTGTTGTTGGTCATCCAATGTGGACCAATTTAGGTGGTGAGATGCCTATGAAAGATCTCAGTTTTGAACCCAAGATGTGACTTGATTTTGCTTGCTTCAGTTTCATGTCATCCAAGACTGATTAAAAAGTTAATATTCAACCAGTCATCTTGGATGCTTCCATCATGTCGAGGATACATGTGAAATTTGGGGAGATAGTTACGATCTATATTAAGATGAAAGCTCGTTAGTCTGCACCTTTTATGCCTTTTTTATGCTTATTAGCTCGTTATGTGCTAGAACGAGTGTCACCTACTTCAATTTTTACCTACCTTGACTTGCTACTAGTGTTATTGATATTCAGAAGAAAATGGATCGAGAAGCACCCAAGGTGAAGAAGAGTAGGCTGCAAAATTTAGGTATATCTGATAGTTTACTCGATTATGAGACTAGTGACATTGTTGTTACCTTTAGTGAGACCTCCACCATCAGGCATGTTCTAAATATTCCTACTCTCGCGATGCCGGGAAATGCCTCTACATATTTAAGGCCTCCTAGGCCATCACAACCTCCTCTTTCCTCTGTACGTAGTGGTCACTAGAATCTGACCAACATGACTTATGTCAATGATAGTCAACTAAGCAAATTGGCTAAGAATCTCTGGGCCTTAATCCAAAAAGGCTGTTAAAAATGTGATGAAGGATGTATTTGATAGACTTAGAAATTTATGTACCAGAGTTGATGTTGTTGAATGGGTAGTAGCTCTAGTTCAGGTAGACATGAACAAAATGAAGGGTAAAGCCCCCATGGCCATTGTAGACATCAGCTTCTTAGCTGAAACTATGGTTGTCACTCGCAAGACTAGGGGCCTGATTGATGATTTGCTAGGTAGTTTGGGAGATGATTAGGATGATGACATAAAGGAGGATTCCACTGCATCTCTGTGGACACAAAGGGTTTTGTTCGAATCTTTGGCTATACTCCCACAAGGGAGGGGCTGGAACTAGCTCACAAGCGGATCTGCAAGATGATGCTTCAAAGTCGCGAGCACATGGTGTTTTTACACCTTACCTTGTATTTCATTTAGCATTGAGTACATTTTTATTTTCTTAGTTGGTGTGGATGTGCAATTTCAGTTGGATGATTTGGAGCCCTTATCGGGCTTTACTTTGTAATTTCTAATACTATTTGGCCTTTGTCGGGTATGTCTTAGATGATGTGTATTCCTCCTTTCTCGGGTCTATATTTTTGTATGATTTATCTTGTACCCTCGTTGGGCTTGATCTTGTATATCATGGTATTGGGTTAGTTTTACATTTCAATTGTCTTACTACCCATGCTTTGCATATGCGCTTAGTGCCTTCACCAAGCCTCATTCTCCAATGAGACATGAGTGTGTAATTCAATATTGTCTTTGTAGATAATACTTAGTTTTAATAATATCCAAAGGTTTTCTTTATACCGTGATTCTTTCCCAATGAGCGTATTTTCTTTTCTTTATTTTTGTGTTGAACCGAACGACATTTCCCTGTAATAGATTGAGAGGCAAATTTCTTAAGGAAAAATGTCAAGTTTTAGTGTTATTTATAGTCCATTTTGCACTTCTCTTGTCATAAGTTTTACATTTTTCATTTAGTTTTTGATTCACAAATGAGTTGTGCAAAATCGGAATAGCTTTTCAAAACGTTCCAACTGATTTTGAGAATTGATGTTAACTCCTAGTGATTATGATGCCTTGTAGGGTAAGGTCTTAATTTGTTCTTGTGTATTCATGTCGTCTAAAACTTACCACGGGTGTGATTGAGGGCATAATCCTATATGATGATTAGCTTGGAAGATGACCTTATGCCCTCTTTGAATAGTCACTTTACAAAAAATTAATTCTTTCTCTTAACATTGACCTTATTTAACTCCTTTGAGCCTTTAACCTTTTCCTTGGCAACCATGTTACACACTTTTACCCTATCTTAAAGACTTATGACTGCACCAACTACAAGAAAAGACCTCATGATAGTCAATATGGGGCCTCAACACCCATCTATGCACGGTGTTCTTCAACTCATCGTCTATTCTCACCCTCATCCAACTAATGAATGCAATGGGAGTAGAATGACTTTCCCTTACTAGGTTTAGAAAATCCATAATTCTTCCAGTTCCTCCATGGAAAATTGGAAATGTCGAAGTAGGTTGTGGCTTATAAATAGGAAGATAAAACGTTAGCAGACTGACTTGCCAGGGGACAAAGTGTTACCCCGAAGCAATTGGGGTTTCTCTCTTATCTCTTGGGGGTCCATCTCATCTGAAATTTTTTCTGAAACCTCTATTTTTTTGCACCCATTCCTTCTTAATTGCTAGTGATGAAAATGTAGCCTAAAAGCTTATTATTGGCAGGAATATGAATGAAAAGTGGAATGTTGTTATAGACAAAAGCCTAAATTTGGGGAGGTGTGCGTTATTGATTGCATGAGGAGAAGAACTTAAATGTGGGGTAGCACCTAATGCTTGTCTTTGTGATTTCTTGCATTTATCTATTCATAAAAACAAAGAAATAGAAGAATTGAGCAATGTTAATTCTTACTTTGTCAATGCTTAATGATTAGAACAAATATGTTTAGAGGAAAACTTGGGTTGTGAAAAGGAAAAATAAGGTGAGGTTGATTCAATGATATGAGTGGTGTACTTGAATTACCTAATGATAGTGTTAGGGAGGTTCAATCACTTGAACTAAATGATGTTCTTTCCTTGCCCCTAACCTACACAGTCACCTGCAAGTCCTAAGTAATCCTGAGCTTTGCAACTTTACATTAGTGGTGAATTACATAAAGGACAAGTCTATAGTTCTATGTGTGTACACTCAAACTTCAATAAGAGAGTGGGCATATTTGTGTATATTATAATTCCTACAATGTGAATTGCATGATTAGGAATGCATTTGTCTATTATCATTAGTGTCATTACATCCATGGACCAAACGGTGAAGTCTGGACATTAATTGAGAAGAATAATAGTGATAAGTTATGTAGTGAACTTTGAGGCAAATCTTGAAGGTTGATGTCAATGACTCAAGATGTTTTATGATCTTCTTTTAAATGAAAAATTCCCCAAATTTGAATGAGAGATTGAAGTCTCTTGAAAAGTGTTTTTGAAGTGATATTTTTTCCTTGAGCTTGTCGTGGTATGCCAAACTAGGTTAGTGCTTTTGTTTGAGTCTTGTTTTTTTCTTTTATTGTGATTCATAATAGTGTGCAACCCTTATGTCTTGGAAATCTTGAGTCAATCTTATGATTAGTGAATATTTTTCTTTAGGACAAGTAATAATTCAAGTTTGGAAGTTTGATAAGTTGATAATCTACCAATTTATTTAGCTGCTACACTGGGTTATTGCTTCAATCTTATGTTATTTAGAAGGATTTTATGCCTCTATTATCTTATATACAAGAATTTGTTTCAAATGAAGATAGTAGAGGATTTAAACCCCAAATGGACTATTGAAGAAACCTAAGTCCTGAGAAAATCAAGAGAGAAGTAGTTTGTTTTTGGTCCGTGCTTGGATATGTGTGTTGTAAGTTGACACACGTGCTCTAGAAATACCAATCAGGAGGAAGTGAAGTCATTGTCACAAAGACTAGGCACCTGCATACCACAAGTCCTCGCATGTGGATGCAGGTGCCAACTGTTGCGTCCCAAATGCACATGTAAGGGTACGTGATCACACAAGTAATATAATGGCTCTAAAAGAGCCGGATTATTGAACCCAAAGGACTTTTTGATTAATTATTTTTACTAAATTATATAAATTTTGATTATTTATTCAAGAGTTCCAAAAGAATTTAATTTATAAATAAAATAATGCAAGAATTAAATACTAAGATTACCTTACTATAATAGGAGAAATTCCAGGGCTGCAACCTACTTAGAATTCATGTGTAGCATCTTCTTCTATAGACTTAATTAGTTATCAAATCTCTCATTTACAAGGTTGAATGTATCATGGTCTCTCGACTTCTAATCGCCTACCATAATTGGTAGTCTAATTACATCGTTGAGTGGGCATAGACTTAACCAATTACAGAGAATTAAGTTTTCATCTTGTTTAGTAACCAGGCAAGGTCTCTAGGTATATCTCTATCCTAGATACAAAACAATCCTAATTTCTAGAGAAGATCATGCTCCCTTTGTCCCACGTTCTATCCTCTTAGTTCTCTCCCGAGTTTAATTTGGACAATGAATCTATTTCAATGGCGGCCAATCAACAAATAATAAATCAAGAACGAAAGAACAATTTAGGTGATAATCAACTTCAATCCATAAAATTCAATACTAAACATTCATTCGTAGACAAAACCCCAGTAAGAGGGTCTTTAACTACTAATGTCTAAGAAAAAAAACGAACCCTAAAAAGTATAATGACTTTCTCTACAAAATATCCCTTAGTTGTCGTTCTCCAAAAACCAGAAAAGGAATCCTCAAAATAATAAGATCCGAATATATTAATAGTTTGGGAAAATCAGTTAAAAATTTGGACACAGGTCCGCGACACGGAGGAGCTTTGTTTTTTCATCTTTTGTCAAACTTCACCTCTCAGCGACGCAGAGAGGATACACATGTATTTTTCCTCAATATCATCACAAGGTCAAATAATTAATTCCCTCTCTGCGACGTAGAGAAGATACGCTGCTGGGATTTCTTCACTTTGAACTTCCATTTCTCCTTTTAGCTTGTGTCTTTTGCACCTTAGCATTCAGATCCATTTCCAATTATCATGCTTCCATTTCCTTGTACCTTTTTCTAGGATATGGTTTGATCAGTGGAAGAAGAATAGGTTCGATGGGGTACTACAGTTGAGTTGGGTTGTGTTTGAAGATGCTTTCTTTGGGTGCTTCTTTCCCCGAGAGCTAAGGGAATCAAAGGTAATGGAGTTCCTTAATCTGCAGAAGTCTATGGGTGTACAAGAGTATAGCCTCAAGTTCACTCAATTATCCCTCGATGCTACGGAGATAGTGGCTGATATGAGGAGCAGGATGAGTTTGTTTATGTCTAGACAATTTCACTTATAGAGTAAGGAAGGTAAGGCAGATATATTGATAGGAGATATGGACATATCCAGACTAATGAGTTGTGTGCAGCAGGTTGAGGAAGACAAGTTGAAGGGCATGGAAGAGTTTTGTAGTAAGAGGGCTAAGACAGAAAACCAGGAATGTAAATTGATCATCCTTTCGGCAGAGGTCATCTGGACCTACTCCATCATCAGCTAGTGTGCCTGCACCAAAGAACATGAATGATTTTATGAACCAGAACTCCCAAAATTTCAGGGCTCAAGGTTCTCAGCCGCAGGACAGTGTGGCCCAAGGGTTCACTCGCAACCTATTCTGTGGTAAATGTGGTAAGCTTCATCCTGGAGAATTTCGTATTGGTACTGATGGTTGCTACAAGTGTGGAAAGACGGGTAATTTTTCTAGGGAATGACCTAAGAACAGGCAGGGTAATGGGGGCAATAAAGCCCAATCTTCTTTAGCAGCTCTAGCATATAGAAATACGCAGAGAGGAGCTACTTCAGGAATAGGCGAGGGTACCAACCATCTGTATGCTATATCTAGTCACCAGGATCAAGAGAACTCACAAGATATTGTCACGGGTATGCTTAAAGTCTTTACTTTTGATGTTTATGATTTGCTTGATCCTATCACAAGTTTGTCTTTTGTAAATTCCTATGTAGCCATGAAGTTCAGTATTTCCCACGAACAACTTTTTGAGCCTTTCAGTGTTTCCACCCAAGTTGGTGATTCTATTCTAGTAGAAAGAGTCTATCGTGATTGTACCATCTTTTTCAATCACAAGGACATCGTGGATGACTTAGTTGAGCTAGATATGGTGGACTTTGATGTTATTCTAGGTATGGATTGGCTTCATACTTGTTATGCCTCAGTTGATTGTAGAACTTGAGTAGTAAAGTTCCAGTTTCCTAATGAGCCCGTTTCAGAATTGAGGAATAGTTCAGCAGTGTCTAAGGGTCGTTTCATTTCATATCTTAAGGCAAGAAAGTTAGTCTCTCAAGGGTGCATCTATCACTTAGTCCGAGTTAATGACTCTAGTGTTGAGACACCACTTATTCAGTCAGTTCCAATTGTGAGTGAGTTTCCAGAGGTATTCTAGATGATCTTCCCGGAGTCCCTCTTGAGAGGGATATAGACTTCAGAATATACATCCTTTCCGATACTCAACCTATCTCTATTCCACCATATAGAATGGTTCCAGCTGAGTTAAAAGAGTAGTTGAGAGATCTTCTTGATAAGGGTTTCATCCGACCAAGTGTCTCACATTGGGGCACTCCGGTCTTATTTGTGAGAAAGAAAAATGGTTCTCTTAGGATGTGTATTGATTACCGCCAGTTAAACAAGGTCACCATAAAGAATAAGTATCCCCTTCCGAGAATTAATGACCTTTTCGACAAGCTTCAGGGTGCCACTTACTTATCTAAGATAGACCTCAGATCTAGCTATCATCAGTTGAAAGTAAGATAAAGTGACATCCTGAAGACAACATTCATGACCTGTTATAGTCATTATGAGTTTCTTATGATGTCCTTTTATTTGACCAATACTCCTACAACATTCATGGATCTTATGAATAGAGTATTTAAACTGTATCTGGATATGTTCTTTATCTTGTTCATTGATGACATACTGATATATTCGGAGAATAAGGAAGACCATGCTATTCATCTCAGAATAGTCCTCCAAACTCTCAAGGATAGGGATTTATATGCCAATTTTTCTAAGTGTGACTTCTGGCTTGAGTCTGTGGGGTTCTTTGGCCATATTGTATATGACGAAGGGATTCGAGTTGACATTTAAAAGATTGAAGTAGTGTAGAACTGGCCCAGACCCACATCTCCAACTCATATAAGGAGTTTCTTGGGATTGGTTGGTTACTATAGAAAGTTCGTCAAGGGATTTTCAGCTATTTCGTCCCTGCTGACTAAGTTAAATCAGAAAATAACTAAGTTTCAATGGTTTGAATCTTATGAGAAGAGCTTTCAGGAATTGAAAACTCGGTTAACCACTACTCCAATATTGACCCTACCAGAGGGTACAAAAGGTTTTGTTGGTTATTGCGACGCGTCCAGGGTTGGACTTGGTTGTGTGTTGATGCAGCGTGGTAAGGTTATAGACTATGCCTCCAGACAACTTAAGATTCACAAGAGGAAGTACTAGACTCATGATCTCGAATTGGATGTAGTGGTTTTTGCTCTTAAAATATGGTGTCACTATCTCTATAGTGCTCATATTGATGTGTTCACCGACCATAAGAGTCTCCAGTATGTTTTAGGTCAGAAGGAGCTTAATCTCAGACAAAGGAGTTGGTTGGAGTTGCTCAAGGATTATGACATGAGTATCCTCAATGACCCAGGTAAAGCTAATGTTGTTGTTGATGCTTTGAGCAAGTTATCCACGGGAAGTACTGCACATATAGAGGAATGCAAGAAAGAGTTGGCTAAGGAAATTCACAGACTTGCTCGTTTGGGAGTTCGTTTGTTAGATTCTAGTGAAGGTGGAGTTGTAGTAATGAATAGGGCTGAATCATCATTAGTGTCTGAAGTGATGGAGAAACAAGACAAAGACCCTCTTTTACTTAAACTAAAGGCAAATGTTCATAAGCAAAAGGCAGTGACTTTTGAACAAGGGGGAGATGGAGTGTTGAGATATCAAGCTAGATTGTGTGTACCAAAGGTGGATGAACTCAAGAGAGGATGTGTCATGATCCGAGCCTACACCCTGGATGTGGCCGACACTCGAGAACCATTGTTGGTCCCCAAGCGAACCCTCATCCTTGCTGACTACAAGCGGAAGAATAACTCACGCATACATAAGAATCAAATTGAGAGAAATGTTTAAAAACAATTTACTAAATCTTAAAATTTTGCTGAATATACTAAGTACGAAACATAAGTTTTAAATAAAATATTTGAAACTGAAAGACTCTAAAAAAACTGTCTATCTATGAAGCCTCTAATGTATACAAGGATGAGTGTTGGGACAAGACCTGCGACTTCTCAAGATAACTACTAGTAACAACTCATAAAAATTGGAGTCCTCCAAAAGCAAGAAGGTCTTACTCAAAAGCTGACAAAATGATCTCAACGGACTCTTGCTGAAAATCCTAAGAACTTGTATCTGAATCATTAAAAGATGCAGGTTGAATGACATCAGTACATTGAATGTATAAGTATGTAATATAGTTGAATACAAATAACTGAAAGAAAGGATTACAATAGATAACAATGTGCTCAAGCTGAATGTAAAGAAATAAAGGATTTCAATCATTTAAAGTTTTACAAAATACATTCTCATCTCTGAACTCAACATAATAAGTGATATATAAAAATACACTTTAACTCTAGTGGGAGATTCTCTAACCGACAACCATCACTATGAGCTACGTGATGATATAGTGTCTCGTCCACGCTGCCAGAACTGTCCTATACCTTGTCGGGGTATAGAACATCCTCAATGAAGTGGATCCACTAAGCTATGCTTAAAAGCAATAAAGAATCATCTAAAAAGTATGATCCTTTACCCATGTTGGCATACATGGTTTATGAGGATTTTGAGTTGTCTGAACTCATCCCCATTAGTGCTCAACTCCCAATAATATATATAACTCATGCTCATATGTTTAAAAACATAACTATTCCTCTGGTTTGAGATAATTGCTAAAATTACCCTCTTAAAAGAGGTTATTGCTCTTGAAATATCTTTTGAACTCATAACTCATTTAGAAGTCAAAGTTTCTCTTTTATTAATGTAAAAACTGATAGTTTTGGGAAAACGTAGTCCCCTTATACTCATACTTGAAAACTCTTTCTCAAAAACATTTCAAAATCATATTATAATATGATCATTGATGACTTGAGAAGTCATACTGCATAAACATTTATGGTATATCTAGATATCATACTGCTTAAACATTGATGGTGTACTTGATTGTCATACTAATCATGTTTTAGAAACTCTTTCTCAAAACTCATTTTTACTTCCTCAAAACTCAGTTTAAAACTCAAGTGTTGACTTTAAAAATCTTCTCAAAATTTATAACTCAATTCATAGTGTTCATGCGAAATTATGGACATGAACGACTCAAATCAGGGATCTTAATAGCAATATGGAAACTCAGTACTCAGAACTCAAGAACTCAAGGACACTACTCATCTCAAGAATACTCAATTCATAGGGTTCATGTTGAAATATAGACATGAATGAATCAACTCAAGAATCTTAATGCATAACATATAACAATTCAATAATTAGGAATAGAATTTAAAAAAGAATCAAGAACTCACGAACTCAAAATCAACTAATCTCAAGAATACACAAATCTAGGGATTATAATCCTAGATTTCTCTTTTACTGATTTAAAAGTAGATGTAGGGCGTGAGGACGAACTAGTCCAACACTATGATAGCATTAAATACCTGGAAGAACAAGGTTCTTGAAGAATCTTAAAGAAGAACTTGATTAGAAGCATTGAAACCCTAGCTTGAAGCTAAACAATCAAGAAAACCTTTCTTGAGATTCTTGAATTAGTTTCTTGAAATCTCTATGGCCAAGAATTATGATTTTTATTAGTGTAATTGTATGGAGGAGTTTGAGTTGGAAAGAATGGAATTCTTGGAGAAAAACTTACCTTGAATAAAGTCTTCTACTTTGATTTTTCCTCAGGATTTTGCCTTAGGGTTTGAGAGAGAAGAGAATGATG
The DNA here is from genome assembly GCF_019186545.1 of Solanum stenotomum. Classification (NCBI taxonomy): domain Eukaryota; kingdom Viridiplantae; phylum Streptophyta; class Magnoliopsida; order Solanales; family Solanaceae; genus Solanum; species Solanum stenotomum. The sequence goes on along the minus strand of NC_064284.1, from coordinate 33,160,957 downwards.
GATTAAGAGATAAAAATCTGATTGTTTTGGGTCTTTGATTAGTCAAGAAATTCATTTAGGGTTTTCTTAGAGGTAAAAAGACAAAAACCGACCCTTTTAATGTTTTCCCATTGGCTAATTCATCACACCACTGTATCATGTTACTAAAATGGTCATAACTTTTTACTCAAACTTCAGATTGTTGTGAAATTGGTAGCGCTGGAAAGAAGATTCAAATACCTTTAATTTGATAAGTTATGGGCCACGTAACTCTTTATATTCTAAGAGATATGGTTGTTTGAAGTTAACCCAAGTAGAATCTTACATAAAAACTAAATCCTTTACACATATAGGCAATTTAAAATCACTTGATTGACCCTACAAGTAAATGAAGAATGGTTCAAGTCTTAACTTAGAATTTTTTGAGGTGTTACAAGATCATGGCAGAAGCTCATACTTTCATGTATTCGATCCATCCCCGTTCCATAAAAATGTACCTTGACTTGAGAGAAGTCTATTGGTACAGTAGCATGAAGAGGTACATTGCAGACTTTGTTGCTAAGTTCCCAAATTACCAAAAATTCAAGGTAGAACACCAAAGGCCCGGTGGTGTGGCTTAGAAAAAGGCCATTCTGAAATGGAAGTGAGAGATGATTAATATGGATTTCAATACTGGCTTGTCGCGATCTCACAGGCAACATGATTCGATTTGGGTGATTGTAGATCGAATGACTAAATTAGGTCATTTTTGCCGGTTAAAACCACAAATTCAACAGAAGATTAAGCCAGGTTGTACATTCAAGAGATAGTTCGACATCATGTTGTTACTGTGTCTATCATCTTAGATAGGGGTGCACAATCACCGCTCAGTTTTGGAAGTCTTTCCAGAAAGGTTTGGGTTCGAAGGTGAATCCCAGTACTACTTTTCATCCTAAGACGGATGGCCAAGCAGAGCGCACAATCCAGACCCTAGAGGATATGTTAAGGGCATGTGTCACGGATTTCAAAGGTAATTGGGATGACTACTTGCCTCTCATAGAGTTTGCCTACAATAATAGTTATCACTCCAGTATTCAAATGGCTCCTTATGAGGCTCTATATGGGCGAAGATGTTGATCTCCTACTGGTTGGTTAGAGGTTGGTGAAGCTGAATTGATAGGGCCATACTTGGTTCATCAAGCCATGGAGAAAGTGAAGATTATTTAAGAATGGCTACAAACAACACAAAGTCGTCAAGAATCCTATACTGATGTCAGAAGGAAAGACTTAGAATTTGAGGATGACAATTGGGTCTACTTGAAGGTTTCACCCATGAAGGGTGTTATGAGATTTGGTAAGAAGGGAAACTTAGTCCCTGGTACATTGGTCCTTACAAGATATCCAAGAGAGTTGAAAACGTAGCTTTTGAGTTGGAGCTACCGTCAGAGCTAGCAGCAGTCCATCTGGTATTTCACATATCCATGCTAAAGAAGTGTTTGGGTGATCCTTCACTTATTGTACCTACCAAGAATATTGGTATCAAGTACAACCTATCTTATGAGGAAATGCCTATTGAGATTCTTGATCGTTAGGTTGCAAGTTGAGAACCAAGGAAGTTGCATTAATCAAGGTCTTATGGAAGAATCAATTTGTTGAGTGTAACATCCGACAATTTAAAATGAATATGAAGAAGCTTGAATTTGGAAATAGTCATTTTTGGAAAAATTTAAAATCTGGAAATTTGGCAGTCCAGAATCTGGAAATTTGGCTAAGTTCAAAAATCTGGAAATTTGGCTAAGTGTGGAAATCAGTGAGTTTTTGGCCAACTTTGACCAGTCATAACTCCTAGCTCAGGATGATCCAGGAGTAGTTCCAGTTATGTTTAGAAAGCCCTTGGAACGATCTTTCTAACGCCACTGAGTTTACTCGGAGTTCGTATGAGCGAGTTATGATCTTTGAAAGTTGGGCAGTTGGTAGGGAGTCCGTTCCGGAAATTTAAGGGCATTTGGTCTTTTCACAAATCATTTCTTTTGAGGTTATATTATTGTGTTAGGCTGTTTCTGGATCATTTTTGTTCCATTTTAAAAGAGAGAAAGCTAGGGTTCTTGAGAGTGAAGAAGTGAAGAAGAGAAGAAGAGGAGAAGAAGAGGAGAAAGAAGAGATCAACAAGTTTTCGTCGTGGAATTTCGTCGGGGGTGATCCCTATCAAGGTATGTGAGTTCTTTAGTGTGGGTTGATCCTTTCCCCCACACACCAAGCTCATTTTTATGATTGAGAAAAGATTGGATTTGTTGTTGAAGTTGTTGAAGTTGTTAGTTGTTGTTGATGTTGTTAGTTGTGTTGTGGAAGTTATTGTTGGTTGTGGGACATGATTTGGTTGTGTTCTTGAGCTGAAACCTATTGTATATTGAGGGATTTTATGATCCTTAGTGTTGGTTGGTTCATACCCCCACACACCAACTCGTTTTTAATTC